>NC_136800.1:4967975-5273972 GCF_951216825.1 Electrona antarctica | reverse complement strand
TGTGTGTATTGGCCTGTATTCACCATTGGGGTTTTATAGAATCTTGTTTTGTTTGTTTGTTAGATATATTTTTGGCCTTTTACAGTACTAGCCCTTAACCGTTGTGAGATATTGAACCCCCCCCCCCCCCCCCCCACCCCCCCCCCCCCCCCCCCTCCATATTATTATGGTCAATGCCTGTGTGAAAAGTGGGAGTGATTGGTGCAGGCATACGTCGGTGTTTCTGACAGACACTCATTCAGACATTCAGACATTGTCAGAATTATAGTATGATGATGATGATGGTGACAAGAAATAGTGGAGAGAGATGGGGGGGTGAGATGCAGCAAAGGTCGTCTTGTTTCGGCGGTACCTAGGCTTAGCAGCCTAGGTACCGCTACACTGGCTGCCCCGGGCCATATAGAACCACCGCTGAAGTGCCCTTGAACAAGGCATTGAACCACTACCATGAAATGTTCTATGAGCAGGGCCTGGCTGTAAACAAGTATCTGATGCTTAGTCCAGTTACCCTGGGTAAATATAGTAACTTTGCTTTGCTTTAGAATCTTGTTAACCCAGAGAGAAACTAACTTACTAAACCAGTGGGTTACTAAACTGACCTAGTGGGTCTCTGTGTCTGTCGGAGTGTATAGAGACCATCCACAGTCGGCTGCCATTTAAAACATTTGTTCCACAGCCGAGCAAGAGGATGTGAATTTTGTGCAGCGACACATTATGTTGCATGCCATGGCTGCCTCCCTGCAACACGCTTGTTTGTTCCACAAAGCTCCTTTGGTTCCTTGTGGCTGCCGTAATCCTCGGTGCTACGAAAACTATCATTTGGTCGTGTGCTGCTGTGTGTGTGTGTGTGTGTAAGCCGCCATCGCTAATAACAGCTGTGGCACTACTAGAGGCTCTGCTACTCGATGTCGGATCTTATGTCGGTCAGGGGCTAATTCAAGCCGCCGAAGTAGTAAACACTGTGCTTTATGATTTGTAGGTTTTAAGTAACAGTGTAGAATATCAGTCAGCGTTAATGTTGCGCAGTGGCGGCCGTGTAGAGTTGTCCTCTGTTGTACGTCACTCCGAAGGCCAAATGTAATTGGATATATACTGTAGGTTTACCCACTATCTACGCAAGACTATTTCGTACCTGTAGAGCCCTGCCCCACCCAGCAGACTGAATCCTAATGAACCCATTTTGACCTGGGAGCGATTCTACAAATGCCTTCTAAATCATGACATATTGAAATACCTAATGTGTCAGTGGTGCTCAATATTTCATGTCAAGGACCCCCAGCCAAACATGATATGTAATTGGCCACCGACCTCCACTTGAAAATATGTTATTCCAGGAACCCCCCCAGAAGCAAAGATTTTAGTTAAAAAACGTCCGCTCTGAAAGAATATATATTCAAAGATTGGCGCCTCATTTTCACGATTTTTCAAAAAGAGTACCACGCTACGAGCTTGTAGATCTGCTATTTTTCAACAGCTAAAGCATAACACAATGCTTTAAAACAGGGGTGGGCAACTTTGACGATGGAGAGGGCCGCGCTGCGACGCGTTTTGAGCTTGTAGATCGGCAATTTTTGCTATATTCGAATTGAAATCTTGAATTTTTGCTATTTTTGAATTGGAATCCTGAAAATTAACATTTTTATGTCATTTCAAATGCCTTTAATTATACTTGTTTTGAGCATTGAGCTACTAATTTAGACTGAAGTAATTAAAGTGGGTCATGTTTGCATGTTGTGGAATTGTAACAGCTGAAACCAATATTATATCAGTATTCTGACATTAACCTGAGGGCCGCATTAAGTAAAGGTGGGGTCCGCATGTGGCCCCCGGGCCGCCAGTTGCCCACCCCTGCTTTAAAACAACAAAAGTGGTTCCCGCCCAGTATGGGTTAAAAGACAAGACGAAGGTTCAGGTTCAGCACGATATTTAATTTATTCTAGAAAAGTCTCGCAGACCAAAAAAAACAGTTACTGTACAGTTGTACTGCAGTCATAACACCCCCATAATAATGCATAATTCCAGCGACGGTATGCCATGTAAAGTGACCTCCTGGACCCTAGCGTTCCCAGAGAGCGAGATTAAAGCGAGGCAGAGAGAGACACGGACGCAGCGAGCGGTGGCACCTTTGCAGCTGGAAATAAATAGCGCCTTCCTGATGATGTCACAGAGGAAATGCCTGTCAGACGGATGTCTTTCCAGCGCGCTGGCCGCTGCTACCGTCGTAACCCAACCAGTGTCGGAACTTCTGAGGAATTCTGGGTGGTGTCTGCTTACTCCGCTGTTTATGCGTGTGTGTGTGTGCATGCGCGTGCGTGTGTGTGTGTACATGTGCATATTTGTGCACGTTAGGACTGTGTGTTGTCAAGGTATTGGTACAGTGGTGTGTTCCACTTGGATTTTTCTTGGTGAATAATATTTTCCGATGTGGTGATTCGTGCTCTCATCTCCAATTAAGGGCATGAATTAACCCATTTTGACCTGAGATCAGATTAAAAAATATATTTTTTTAGTTTTCTGAAAAGGCTATGTTTCTATGTCAGACCTACAAGCTATGGGTTAGGGTTATCTGCTATTTTTCAATAGCTAAAGCATAACATAATGCTGACACCAAAAGGGGTTCCCGCCCAAAATGGCTTAATGTCCCGGGCCGTTTGTGTTCCCTGTTTCATAACAGCTCTCTCTCATTGAGGAATGACATGGATTTAGGTGTGTTTCACTGTGTCTAGGTTTCATTCATGCCACGGTTCAACTCGGGTTATAATGAAGGTTAAATAAAAATTAACGATATACTTTTGTCATGCAACGAATTGCGAAAATGGCTGAGCTTACAGCGCTTGTATAGATCAGCGTGGCGGTGTTTGGCATCAGTGTGACGTGTTGGGAGCTTGTAGATCGGCTATTTTTTTAAAAAGTTAATAAAACATTTAAACATTTTTTGGAAATATGCCCAAAATATGGACGCCCAAGCTCATGTGGTTAAAGGTTGTTTCTGAGAAAGGAGTCGTGCACCGTTTTATAAGCTCCCAAAACAATGTATTGATTAAAACAATCCATTGTATTGTTTTCCGCTCTGTCAATAGATTGTCGTGGGAGCTTTTAAAACGGTGTGCGGATCTTCCTCTTTCCTTTCTTAGTTATTCTTTTGGATCCTGCACGCGTTGAAATGTGTGGATGTGCGTGCACCTCTTGACCTTTGACCTGAGATCAGATTCTAAAAATGTCTTCTACATCCTGACAGTTTTCTGAAGAAGCTATGTTTCTGTGTCAGTCGTTCTTCGATTTTTCAAAAAATAGCAGACCTACAAGCTCGTAGCGCGCCACTCGGTGGCGAGCTATGAGCTTGTAGATCTGCTATTTTTCAATAGCTAAAGCATAACATAATGCTAACACCAAAAGGGGTTCCCGCCCAAAATGGATTAAATGTTGTTTCTATTCTAACCCTGCGTTTGCCAACTTTGGCACCACCTTGCCGCCTTCTCCGCCAACGTAACCGCGATTACAGTTGTTTTGAATGACTACAGCGGTTGTCCTTTTCATCCGCTGTCTTTTGTTAACAGGATCGCAAGTTACTAGCAGCAGCACAGCAGATGCTCCAGGACAGCAAGACGAAGATCGAGTTCATCAGGATGCAAATCCTCAAGGCCAGCCAGGCCAGCGAGTTGAACTTCGATAACACTGATGTGATTGGTGAGCACCTCCATCATTTACATTCTTTATTCGTTTATTGATGAAAATTACATTCAAAATGCAGTGTAAATATACCAGATTTAGCAAAACGTGCTAATTTCCATCTGCAGTCCCCAGACATCAAACAATACAAACAGGACTGACATACAGGACATGGCATACAAATACCTAGTACATTTCAAACGTAATAAGAATAAAAAATAAGAAAAGATTAAACTATTATTAGGGTAGGTTTACTTATTGTTAGGGTACGTTACCTGGCCTCACCATCACATCAAAGGGGGCCGGCATCTACCCTCAGCTGGTTTAGGATCAGATCCTACTTGACTTCAAGTTCACCCTGTGCCAGCCGCAATTTGCAACACTAGATTGTTTTTTTATAATGGGATGAATCTAGAGTTGCAATAACCCTCCATTGACAGCCCATTGATCAAATTGCATTTCCGATCTGCTTGTGTTATTAAACCACGTTAAACTTCACCAACATTGCGGCTGTAGGGCATGCTTGAATTATCCTCTTTCAAACTGCAAAGTGTTTGTTTCATAAAAATCCACCGTAGATATGTTTATGAGCTACTTTTTGCCAAGAAATTCTGTGCAGTGATGTTTTGTTGTGTTGGAGTTTGGAAGCACTCGTTTTTATTTACGGGTCGCGCTGCTGCCTCCTGCAATATGTGCAAATTAAAAACGGGTTGTACGCAGGGCCGTTCAGTAACTTCGACGAGCGCTTCCAAACTCCAACACTTAGAAAAAGAATCACCTGCACAGAATTTCTTGACAGAAAGTAGCTCATGACATGTCTACGGTGGATTTTTATGAAACAAACGCTTTGCAGTTTGAAAGAGGATCATTTAAGCTTTCCCTACAGTTGCAAAACTTGCAATGTTGGTGAGTTTAACGTCGTTTAATACAAGCAGATCGGAAATGTTGCAAATTGCGGCTACCCCGAAATTATTTGCGCACCCCTAGTCAAGAACCACACCGGTAGGGACTCCTTGGGACAAAACCGTTTTAAGGTAAACCACACCAATGCAACTCATTGAGTTGCAAGGAGTTGCCTTGCAACCTTAAAAAACGCTTTGTCACGACCCGACCCTTTGGTGCGGTTTGGGCTTAAGGCTGCGGCACAGGCTCTTCTAAAACATTCAACCAGTGACTAGGGAAGTTAAAATAGTAGCAATATGTTCTTTTCTCCTTGCCATCCTTGCCACACACATGGTCTACACTACAAGTCTACGCCATCGATGCCATTATTCACTCTTTGCCCACTTTGCCCTGTTTTTCAGCCAAGCCCATCATCAGCCCGCTAGACCTGCGGGTAGAGGAGCTCTGTCACCACGCCAGGATAGAGTCCGCCGTGGCCGAAGGTGCCAAGAATGTCATGAAACTCCTGGGGACGGGCAAAGTCACAGAAAAGAGAGCACATTCAGAGGTGTGTGTGGGTGTGTTTGGGGCCCCAGATTGTGTTGTCACCGACTGCAGTCTTTGGGTTTAGTCCAAAGGAAGCTGGTTTTCTCATCGAAGAAGACCATATTATAACACCATTGTTTGCACTTTACACACACACACGTACCGACAACTTCAGTGGAATTTATTAGAAATTCATTGTTACCACGGCCTTGTTGAATACTTGATTCTGGTTGGTCAGTACGAGGTCTGTTAATTGCTGATTGACTAGACCGCTGGTGTCGATAACGGGCTGAATGTTCCGCCCCCGTCTACGGTGCTATGGAAAAGACGAAGAATAGTTGAATCAGCATTTTGTGTCACATTATTGATTTTGTTCTTGAACAGCTATGTCATATAAGCAGGGTAATGTGCAAGTCGGGCCTCACTGTTCACTATCCTAATTATTTCATAGTCGTACATCTTTAGTGAATTGGAACTACCGACTACTATATTTCAGCAGTTTCTCAGTAAATGGAGTGTGTAATTGATTTGTAATTGATTTGGTTTCCTCCAAAAAAAAACTCACTCGGATCTCTTTTTTCTTCCTGCTTTCCTGCACCTCCTCCCTTTCTCTCCTTCCTTTATGCCATGTCTGCATGGATTAACCCATTTTGGGCGGGAACCCCTTTTGGTGTTAGCATTATGTTATGCTTTAGCTATTGAAAAATAGCAGATCTACAGGCTCATAGCGCGCCACCGAGTGGCGCGCTACGAGCTTGTAGGTCTGCTATTTTAGAAAAATCGTAAAAACGGCACAAATCTTTGAATACCAGATTTGACTGAGAGCCTGCCATCGCGCAAATTCCAGCTTTTCACCAGAGGGGAAAAACTTTTTTTAAATGAGTTAATAGCACAGGCAGACTCTTCACATACTAGAGCATGTCTGGAATAAGTGTCAGAGCTGAAATCGACATGTAAATATGAAATAAATGCCCAAACATGTAGCTAGGTGTAATGTTAGAGACCACAGAAGTGAACCTTTCAAGCCTGTTTTCTCAACTCGCTGTTTTCTGCAAGACATTGAAAAAACGAAAATTCAAAAAAATCCAATGGCAGTCCCTCAGTCAAATTTAGTCATTATATTCTTTCAGAGCGAACGTTTTTTTTTTCGACGTCAGGCCTAAACGGGTTAAAGTTCTCAGTCGCCACGACTGATTCCAGACATTTGGGATTCCATAGAAGCTACAGCATGTCTTCTATGGAAGCATGTTGCGCAGGCGAAAATAGCAGATCTGCAAGCTCTGCGACGTGTTGTGAGCTTGTAGATCGGCCATTTTCTGTCATTAGTTATTTTAAGATGAAATGGTATTTGTTTGAAGTTGTTAAAACTAGCAATAGAATACATCTTCCATAAACACAAATGTGACATTTCTGACACAATGGTGTCAGAAATGTCATAAAAGCAATGGTTAAAAGCCTCAAACTGTAATTTCTTCAACCGGTTGGGGTGGCTCTATATGTAGAACAGACGGTTTAGAATGATAAATACACTAAACCTCATCATTTAAAAACTTTCGAGTCACGGAGGTTTACTTCAGCTTCATTCCATGCCCGTCCGTCTGCCTACACACTCCACAGGCCCAGGCCCGGTTCAACGAGTCCAGCCAGAAGCTGGACCTCCTACGGTATTCCTTGGAGCAGCGTCTCAGCGAGTTGCCCAAGAACCACCCGCGCAGCAGCAGCATCGTGGAGGAGCTCTCGCTCCTGTCGGCGCCGGCCGTCACCAGCCCCAGGTCCAGCATCATCTCCACCCAGAACCAATACAGCACTGTGGCCAAGCCTGCCGCACTCACAGGTACGCTACACCAGGGGTTCTCAACGTTTTTGGCCGGGGACCCCCGGAAATGCTTTGGCAATGTCTCGGGCGCCCCGCCCCCTCCCGACCCCCAATATAAATTGACTGCTACAATAACCTTAAACCATTTTGGGCGGGAACCCCTTTTGGTGTTTTAAGCATTGTTATAATTTAGCTATTGAAAAATAGCAGATCTACAAGCTCATAGCGCGCCACCGAGTGGCGCGCTACGAGCTTGTAGGTCTGCTATTTTTGAAAAATCGTTTTTTTTTTTTTTTTTGGAAAATAATTTGGGGACCCCCTAAAATAATTTGGCGACCCCCCGAGGGGAACCAAGGGGTCTGCAACCTTTTTCCACATTAAGTGCATTATGTTTTCATTTTCGTGATAGTCAGTGTGCCATATATAATTATGACACCACATCAAAATGAAATATTCCCAACTGATTTTGATTGTCCATGGGATACACATAACAACCTTAGAAATATTTTCTTTCACATCAGGGTGTATACCATTAAACTCAGAGCAATAACCCACCTATCTCCCATCCCCAGTCTAGGGCATTCACTTCTAGTCATTTTTACTAGTTGACTAACGGTTGCCTAGTTTACTAGTCGACTAGTTGTTTAACCACCCATTATGTTTAAAAAAAAAGAAAAAAAAAAGAAACGTTTTTTGGGGAAATAAATAGTTGTACATTTAAAAACATTGGTGACTATAACTATAATCTACTTGATCTTGAGGCCTACAAAATCGAGAAAAAATAAAAAATAAACTTTTCGACTAGTAAACTAGTCGACTAGTTGCTTAATGCCCTACCCCAGTCATGAGTTTAATGAATTTTAAATGTACAATTATGTGCAGGATGTAATTTGAAGATGTGAGTGGACTTAACTTTTTTGGAATGAAAAGAAAAAAAACGTCTCTGTCTCACACTTGTGCCAGTGATCACCCTTTCCCTGTGCCAATGTTGGTACCCGTGCCTAAGGTTGCCTCCCCCTGCGCTACACTACAGTGACAGGACTGACTATGCCATGATGATGGCGCTACACTACAGTGACAGGACTGACCATGCCATGATGATGGCGCTACACTACAGTGACAGGACTGACATGCCATGATGATGACTTTTTGGGTCGTGAAAAACATGATTGTCTAACTTCTTCTGCATCTGGAAATGCTGAGTTATGATGATTGTAATTTAACCCATTTAGACCTGAGACCAGATTTTATTTTACAAATGCCCGCTGACAGAACACACGCTCTTCCAATCCTCCAGGCACACTCGACGTCAGGCTCATGGGCTGTCAGGACCTCCTGGAGAACGTTCCGGGCCGCTCCAAAGCCGGCGGGATCCCTCTGCCGGGCTGGAGCCCCAGCGAGACGCGCTCCTCCTTCATCAGCCGAGCCAACCGCAATCGGGGAGCGAGCGCGCGCAACCTGACCAAGAGCGAGGAGCTCTCAAGTGAGTTAATCTCATCCCACAGAACGGTGGGTGCTGCCTCCTGGTTAGTTAAAGCACGGACCAAATGCTCCTTGTGAGTTACAGGGACCCTGGTTTGAATCCGAATCCCATCATGTCTTGCTCTCCGACCTCGATGTCTTGTCTCTACACTTGGCTATCAAATAAAAAGCTACTGTTTCCTCCCCAGAATATCGTAAAGAAAAGGTGAACGACAAAAAAAAAAAAAAGCTTCTCTTTTTTTCCCAAGCTCAAAAATGGTTAATAGGGCAGTATTTAATGTACAATGTGTTTCTGTTTCCTCAGATGAAATAAGTGCAGTGTTGAAGCTGGACAACACAGTAGTAGGCCAGACTAGCTGGAGGCCGGTCAGCAACCAGGCCTGGGACCAGAAGTTTACACTGGAGCTTGACCGGGTAACATGTCAAACACACGCACGCACGTCGCACACGCGCACACACAACACATGCACTGTCCTTGACTGAGATTGGTTGAGATTTTGAACTTTTTTACCCCTCCCTCCCCCCAGAGTTCCCGCTCTGAAAGAGCCACAACCCCGGTGAGATTGGTGCTTTTGAATGAATGTTTTTCTGTTTTAACATACACATGTTACATGTTTGCTGACCTGTGTGTGTTGTGTGTTGTGTGTTGTGTGTGTGTTTACCCTCTAGTCTCGTGAGCTGGAGATCTCAGTGTATTGGCGTGACTGGCGCTCCCTCTGCGCGGTGAAGTTCCTGCGCTTGGAGGACTTCCTGGACAACCAGCGTCATGGGATGTGTTTGTACCTTGAGCCACAGGGGATGCTGTTTGCTGAGGTACACGCACGCACGCACGCACGCACGCACACACACACTCTCAAACACGCACACTGCTTTACCCCAACCTTAACTATTCAAATACACACACATACATATACTCAACCTTTGCCATTAACCTTTAATCCATCCATAATTCGGAAGCTAAATTTGTACTTCAGTCCTAAAGTAGAGCATTTGCATAAAGAGCATTTGGTTAAATGTCCTCACTTAGGGGGACATTTTAGCCACTATAAAAATAGAAGTACTAAAACACACACACACGCACACACCGAGACAGAGGCCTCTGAGGGTACGCTCGACTTTACAGCATGAGGTCAAAATACAACCTTGGTAAATAAATAAATGGTAAATGGTGCATTTATATAGCGCCTTTATCCAAGGCGCTTTACATAGATGCATTACATTCACCCATTCATACACCGATGGCGGTGGAAACCATGCAAGGCACCAACCAGCACATCAGGAGCAATATTATTAGTTCAGTGTCTTGCTCAAGGACACTTCGACACTAACTCTGGCGGGGGCCCGGGTTCGAACTGGCAACCTTGCGGTTGCCATCCAGCCACTCTACCCCTGAGCCACCGCCGCCACAACCTTGTGTCTATTCTACTCATCCTGGTGGTTTACAATGACGCTGACATGCTCAGGTGGAATCCACGCGCAGCACCTGGACAGCTGCGCTGCCTTGAGCAGCTGCGCTACTTAACACATTTTGGGCGGGAACCCCTTTTGGTGTTTTAAACATTATGTTATAATTTAGCTATTGAAAAATAGCAGATCTACAAGCTCATAGCGCGCCACCGAGTGGCGCGCTATGAACTTGTAGGTCTGCTATTTTTGAAAAATCGTTAAAATGTGCCTCAAATCTTTCAGAAAATTGTCATGATTTAGAAAACTTTTTTTGTTTAAATTTCGACGTCGGGCCTGAATGGGTTAAAAATCTACTTATAAATCGCAATTAAACTTTTCTCTCTCCTTTTTTTTTTTACAGGTGACATTTTTCAACCCTGTCATTGAGCGACGGCCAAAGCTGCAAAGACAAAAGAAGATTTTCTCCAAACAGCAAGGTGAGGAGGAATTCCTTTCACTTTTTTAGGCCAGTTCTGAGATCTGACCCCGAAACAGACCAAACAAAAAAAGGTGGATATTCTCCTGAAAGCACGCCTGGGGAGCGCCTAAAGCCATATGAATCCATTTTTGACCATATTCACAGCCATTTTGCTTCATCGTCATCATTTGTTGGATTGGAAATAAATGAATACGAACCTCTGTGGTAGCTTTTTTTTCTTGAACTGTCCTTGGCGGTTCAAGGAGAGAGGAAGAACTTGTATAAACTATTCAAAAGGTGTGTCACATAACTCCCCAGTTTGCGACATGTGTCTCCATGGTAACCTGTAGCCCTTAGGCTGTGACCTCAGAGTTGTTTGAGGAGAACCGAAAAATATGGCGATCGGTGTCTGTGGCCGTTTTCCTCCCTTCCTCAGTGTCCCTAATCCTCTTCTCCCTCTGCCACGCTCTCCCCACCAGTGATGTTTTCGTCGACTAAAACTACGACGAAAAATGTCCGTCGACTACTTTTTTCCACTGACGAAAACTAAATGGAAACTAAGCTATGATGACTGAAACTAAGACTAAATATACTGACAATTTCGTCAACAAATGAAAACTAGACCAAAATGTTAGGAAGGGGACAAGAGATCCAGAATAAGTCCTTTTATAATTGCTTGCATGCTGAAAATAGCAGATCTACAAGCTCACAACGCGTCGCAGCGCAAAGTGTAAAATCAGCCATTACGACAGCATCAAGGCCCGCCAAAACACATTTTAGTCGACTAAATCAACTGTCGATTTAGTCGACTAAAATCTGATATTTAGGCCTGGGCCATGGCTCAGTGGTCCAGGCACCTTGGCTGGTAATCCAGTCTGGCAGTGTGCCGCGGGTTCGACTCCCGATCCCGACGGCCTTTACTGCATGTCTTCCCCCCCCATCTCTCTCCCCATTTCCTGTCAGCCTACTGTCTGTCCCTCCATAAAAAATATAAAATAAAGGCGAAAGCCACAAAAAAAACATTAAAAAGAAAGAAAAAAAATCTGATATTTAGTCGACTAAAACTAGACTAACATTAAGACATTCCAGGTGACTAAAATGTGACTAAAACTATTATTATTAACTATTCAAGAGACTAACTAAAATCAAAATCTGCTGCCAAAAACAACACTGCTCCCCACCGCACAACAACAACTATACTCCATCATTATCATTTATTCGCCCACTATGCTCCACCTCAACCCTCTTGCCGTTCTCCATATCAAACTCTTTCCACCCCTCTATGCCCGTCCCTTTCAGGTAAGGTAACCTTCCTGCGGGCGCCTCAGATGAACATCAACATTGCCACCTGGGGCCGGCTGGTACGGAGAGCCATACCCACAGTCAGCACCAACTCCTTCAGCCCACAGGCAGCGGAGACTGTTCCCAGCAGTCTGCCTGGCTCCCCCACACCAAGCAGGTGGAGAGCAGCATTCACACTCCAAATGCCTCATTCACACACACACACACACACACACACACACACACACACACACACACACACGCACACACGGTCACACACACACACACACCCTAGCAGTTGGAGAGTAGTATTCAGACAGATGTTTCCGCACGCACGCACGCACGCACGCACACACACACACACACACACACAGTAGGGAATGCAGTATTCATACACATAATCTCACACCTAGGCCCTTTTTGAAACTAGCTCCTCGCCACTCGGTTTGAGCATAGATAACCGAGACGCAATGCAATGCAAGTGGATGGTAGGGGGATTCCGGTGCCGTCTCTATTATTTGTAGGGCGAGTGGCGAGGAGCTAGTTTCAAAAAGGGGGCTAGACTCCTCAAACTCACCACTTCTCACAGACTCGCACTGACGTACATAATAGAAATGCATTAAGAAACGAATGTGTCCTTTTGGTTCTAAGACGTTCTTAAACTGGATACCGAATCCAAATGAATAACCACAATTAATTATTACAAGACGTAGGTGTTGATTGAATTTGTATGCAAAAAAAAATCAAAACCCTCAGGTGATTGGTGGTGATTTCCTCCTCAGCAATGAATTGAGCACAATTGTTTCAAATGCCTTTCTCAGCTTGCATGCTGGCAACGATTTATAATGCACATAATTTTCATAGATATTGATCCCACCATTAAGCTGTGTCTCCTTCTCCTTTTAACCTAGTGACCCCCTGGTGACCAAACTGGACTTTGACAAAGAGCCCACCCCAGGACCCAAGCACTACCCTGTACCTGTTGACAACAGAGAGCCACTTCCACAGGACAAGTTGCCAGACAAGGAGGAAGTGCAGGTATGATGGTCTAAAATAAATGACGTCTTATAATAACGATACTAATCTGCTTTTTGCCCCTACTGGGGTCTTTGTAGTAGTAGTTTTATTTGTTTTTCTCTGCCGTTTTAATGCCATTGTTGGTGTTTTTTTGTTCGTTTTTTTTAAAGCTGTAGCACTTGTGAGATTTGTGAAAATGTAAAGTGTGTTACAAATAAACCGTGTTATTATTAGTAATACAGTAATACTTTATGTTTTGGTATAAGTGTAGCTGGCAAGACTGTCCACCCCTGCTGCACTTCACTCCATCCATTATTTTGTAGAAAATCCAACAATCTCATATTTCCTTTCATTTCATACGTCCATGGTGTTGGATGTGCAGATGTTCACGACAGTTATTTGTCATTGCTTGTCGCTGCCCTCATACAAGCCACTGAACCAAGTCACACTTCTTCTAATAGCTGTTTCTGCTTTGCCTCTGCATAGAAGTGACTGAATCCCATAATAATTCATTCACACTCTTCAATTCAGGCCAGATTCAGGAAACTAAAAGTTCTACCTGGGGGCTGGCCCAGTGTTTGCAAAGGTTAATCTTTAAAGGTTAATCGTTAACTCTCAAATTGTCACCTAAAGAGTAGTAGCCCATAAACGGTTTCTGTTCATTTTCCCGTCCAAAAGAAATCACACCCGTGTGAACTGAGTGGTGCAACTACCCCCCCCCCCCCCCCCCCCCCTCTCTCTCTCTCTCTCTCATTAGCAGGCAACAGTGCAGTCTCTCTCCGTTTCTGGCACGACAGTGCCCCTACTGGTACTCATGAGTCACACATGAGTCACACACAAACATAGGTTAACACATAGTCACACACATAGGTTAACACGGACATTGCTGTTCCTTGGAGTGGTTGCACCACTCAAAAACACACGCTACTGGGTGCAATATCACTTGTATCTGATTTGCCTTTGTCTCTCCAGGATGCCCTGGCGTCATTTGACTTCCTCAACAAGAGGAACAGCATAGCGGTGAAGTCGGAACTGGACGGCGTGGCGGAACAGGAGATCCAGCCTCCAGACCTGGAGCTCACTGCTATCCAGAAAGATAATGAGATAAGGTAAGGACGGTGACTGGGAAAGGCATTATTTTAATTTTGTTTTTCAAAGAAAATGCACAGGCGGAGGAAAGGGGGGATTCAAGAGGATTTGTGCTGTTCTGCTTAAGCCATTTTGACCTGAGATCAGATTCTAAAAATGTCTTCTACATCCTGACAGTTTTCTGAAAAAGCTATGTTTCTGTGTCAGTCGTTCTTCGATTTTTCAAAAATAGCAGACCTACAAGCTCGAGTGGCGCGCTATGAGCTTGTAGATCTGCTATTTTTCAATAGCTAAAGCATAACATAATGCTAACACCAAAAGGGGTTCCCGCCCGGGCTATAAAAGAACCATTAGAGCGAGGCTAAAACCTACATACGCTTCACCGCATGGTGCTGAACTCTCTCCTTATATTCTGAACACCATGGTGATGCGCTGGTCCTCCACGGTTCAACTTTTAATAAAGGGTGCTTTGCTCAAGAAGTTTGAGAAGTGCTTATTTCATGCACTAGTCAAACGAAGGGAAACACTGCCCCCTGGCTCTGTTCCCCGGTATCACTTCACTAATGTTGATGCAAAGCAGTGTGCGTTTGCAGAATCCAGTCTTGTATCTACACTGCACGGTGGCGCAGTCGGTAGCGCCGTCGCCTCACAGCTAGAAGGTCCTGGGTTCGATTCCCCGCTGGGGACGCTGAGGGCGTGTTCTCTCCTCGGCGTCATCAGTGCACATACCCTGGGTGGGGTTGACAAAAAAAGGGCCTTTCTTTTTATAAAAATATTTTTTATCCCACAATTTTGTAACCCATTTTTCACCCCTGTGTCAATTATCTAATGTGATCCTGGGCTCTACACACCCTCCGCCAACCTAGTCCCCATATATGGGGGACATGGGGACTTGAACGGACTTGAACTCATGCTTCCTTCATGCCTGAGTGTCCAAGTTGCTCCTTTACACCTGACAGGGAGGAGTTTCCCCTGGTTTGACTTAGCACGTGGAAGGAACACGTTATTCCAACCAGTTCCTTTCCCCTCCATCAGGCGCCCCGGGTGGCCAGGGAATCCCTGCCCTGCCCTACGGTAGGTACAATCACAAAAAACATGCAGTGATTCTGGTCTCTAAACTGCCTCCCCCTGGTCAGCCATGGCGCCTATTGGAGGGGAAAGGATGACGTATTCCTTTCACGCGCTACGTCCGACTGGGGAAACTCCCCCCTGTCGGGTTAAGAGAAGCGACAGGTTGGCAGAGAGAGTCTAGCACCCAGCAGGATTACATTAGATAATTGACACTGGGTGGAAAAAATGCGTTGCAAAATCGTGGGATAAAAATTACAAAAAAGAAAACATGGAGGACAGTATTACCATTTACCATCCATATAATACTTTTGCTTCATTTTCGTTAGGTTAGTGTAAAGAGACAGGAAACCAAGAGAAGAGAAAGAGACTGCAGAGAAGACTCAAACCCGGACCATACTTAACCCATTTTGGGCGGGAACCCCCTTTGGTGTTATTATTAGCATTATTAGTTATGCTTTAGCTATTGGAAAATAGCAGATCTACAAGCTCATAGCGCGGCACCGAGTGCCGCGCTACGAGCTTGTAGGTCTGCTATTTTTGAAAAATCGGTAAAATGTAGTGCAAATCTTTGAATATATATTCTTTCAGAGCGAACATTTTTAACTCAAATCTTTGCCTCTGGGGGGTCCTTGGAACAACATATTTTCAGATGGGGTCGGCAGCCAATTGCATATAATCTTGGGGGTCCTTGACATGAAAATGTTTGAGAACCACTGACATAGAAACATGGGTTTTTCAAGAAAACTGTCACGGACCATACTGTAGGTCTATATGCACTAAGTGGCCCTGCCACCAGGCTGTAGTTAACGACTGTTAACGATGCTCTCCCTGCAGGGAAGAAGAACAGTTCCACTTCAGCCTCCAGGACTTCAAATGTGTAGCAGTCCTGGGTCGTGGACACTTTGGAAAGGTACGTTTTGCATTGCAGTGAGGCCTAGTTCACACCTACACAACAAATGTTTGGTCCGTGTGTGATGTCTGATTGCTGTTTGATTGCTGCTCCAATTCATTTTCAATGGGAGTCACATGGTTTGACCAAACATTTTTGTTTGAGGGGGGAGCAATCGGCAATCAAACACAAATGTTTGATCAAAACATGTGACTCCCATTGGAAAAGCATTGTGGTGGCCCAAAAAAACGACCAAACACTGCTTTATTGGTGTTTGGTACGTGTGAATGAGGCCTTACGCCAGGGCTCCACCGGACGCGTTGCGTTGCGTCTGCGTCGCGTCAAAAAACGCACCGGTTCAATTTTAATGCACGCGTCGCGTCTCCGTCAACGCGGGCAGTGGAGCCACCCTTCATTGATTAAAAAGGGAACATTCCCTGACGGTGACGGAGACGCGACGCTGACGCGCCCGGTGGAGCCCGGCCGTTAGGCGATCGAGTGATGTGACAATTCGAACGGACTCTTTTTTTTTTTAAATCGATCTGCCTGCATTTCCCAGGTGTTGTTAGCAGAGTATAAAAGCACGGGGGAGATGTTCGCCATCAAAGCTCTGAAGAAAGGCGACATTGTGGCTCGTGATGAGGTTGACAGGTAAGCCCTGGGGCTCCCAGACAAAATTACTTTGATCTTTATGTCAACATCAGAGGCAGTATATATATATATATATATATATATCATTGCTCATGTAACCCAAAGTATCTCGAGTTCTAAACTAAAATGATTTGGAATCTAAATGTGTACGACTTGTTTTTGCTCTGTGGATTTATTAAGTGTTGATGGTCGCTTGAAAGATTGTTTATGACTTAAAGGGGCATTCCACTCATTTTCAACATTTTACTATGTCATTAATATACCTTAGAGCTGTTGTGTGGAAATAATAAAAAAGTCCCCCCATTCTGTGTTTCCTAGAACTGGAGGTCTGAATTTATTTTATTTGTTAATTATTTTTCTGGGAAACACAGAATAGGGGGACTTTTTTATTATTTCCACAACACCTCTAAGGTATATTAATGACATAGTAAAATGTTGAAAATGAGTGGTATTCCCCTTTAATATGTACAGTCGGGGAGAGAGCCTTTGTGCTGATGTAACTATGTACGGCGTACGCATGTCTGCATATGTTTTCAGTGCCTGCGTATAAATGTCATGTTTTTTCCCCCATGCTCCTAAGACTAACAATGACCAATCACCCGCTCTCTTCCCAGCCTGATGTGTGAGAAGAGGATCTTTGAGGCGGTGAACAGCGTGCGTCACCCGTTCCTGGTCAACCTGTTTGCGTGCTTCCAGACGCCGGAGCACGTGTGCTTTGTCATGGAATACGCGGCGGGGGGTGACCTGATGATGCACATCCATGCTGACGTCTTCTCAGAGCCAAGGGCCATGTGAGTCACTGGGAGCTTTAATACCGAATAAATACATCTCATCTTGGTGTTCTTTTTGAGAACCACTGATGCAGGCGAATGGCAACCGAGATTTATTTATCAAGATAAATGCCTTCCTCAGTGTTGTTTTCGTCGACTAAAACTATGACAAAAAATGTTCGTCAACTACCTTTTTACACTGACAAAAACTAAATGAAAACTAAGCCACGATGACTAAAACTAAGACTAAATATATCGACAATTTTGTCAATAAATAAAAACTAGACTAAAATGCTAGGAAGGGACTAGTGGACAAGAGATCCAGTATAAGTCATTTTACACTTGGTTGCATGCTGAAAATAGCAGATCTACAATCTACGAGCTTGTAGATCGGCTATTTTCCGCAAGCGTAAAATCAGCCATTACGACGGCAATACATTTTAGTCTACTAAATCAACCGTAGATTTAGTCGACTAAAATCCCATGACATTTAGTCGACTAAAAGTAGACTCAACACTAAAGCATTCCAGGTGACTAAAATGTGACTAAAACTAAATGAAAACTATTCAAGAGACTATGGCTAAAACTAAAATCAAAACTTGCTGCCAAAAACAACACTACCCTATAGTCTATATGATGCGGTTCCCCTGATTCCTTACTGAATTATTTTCTTGTTTATCCGTCCCTTGTGCAGATTTTATGCAGCTTGTGTTGTATTGGGACTACAGTTCTTACATGACCATAAGATTGTGTACAGGTAAGAGATGCCAACCCGGTGGGTTCATTCATTCCCTTCCCCCTGTACATGCATAAAGGACAAGTTCAGAAATTCATATAAGTTGAGAAATTCATCTTGCCGTTTGATGTTGATTTGTTTTTTATGTTTCATATTTGCAACTTTGCAGAGATCTGAAGCTGGATAACTTGCTCTTAGACACAGAGGGCTATGTGAAGATAGCGGACTTTGGGCTCTGCAAAGAGGGTAAGGTGGCAACGTGCATTCGTCTAAAGGCCAAATACCTGTGTTTGCTAAAGCAAATCTGTATTCTGGGCAATTGTTTTAATACTGTAACCATGAAAGTCACCTGTACTGTTATGTACAGTTTCTAGAAAGAATACTTTTGAGTTCAAAACAATAATGGGCCCTTTTAGTAAACTATGGGTGCGTTCGGATATGTGCACCAGGAGTGCACTCACGTATTCATTTGTATTGCTAAAGTAAGTTAAGTAGCCTTGCCGAGCCATGAGGCCCATAGGGCAGGAGCCTATCTCCTGTTTCTGTAGCGTGAGGCAGCTTGATGTACAAGTACACCCCCTGGACATGACGCTAGTATGTCGCAGGGACTTACCCCCAATCCAACCCTTGATGCTGAGTGTCAAGCAGGGAGGCACTGGGTCCCATTTTTAGAGTCTTTGGTATTTGTATTGCACATTGCGCTATATCCGAAAACACCCTACATGTTCAGGCCATCTTTACACATAGATTTCTCCACCAGTTTCCATATGGTCTCCAGATATGACCTGACACAAACAATGTGTCCCCCGTTAAGTTAAAGGTATATTCAGTGATTTCACTTAATTCAAATATCATTTTTTTTTTGGATAATCCTCCCAACTATAGAGTGTGCTGACCATATAAGGAGTTCCTCCCTGTCCCCAGTGAGCCCCTGGGGTCAAAAAACCCTAGTTTCAGTTTAGGTGGCGGGTGGCAAAGCCTTCATCCAATCAGGATGAGAGGAGCCTTCCTCCAATCATGATTGAGTGGGGGCGGGCCTTGGTGCATTTGAAATGCGCAACATTTAATGTAGGATATTTCCCTCGTTCCCGCCAGGAATGGGATTCAGGGACCGCACCAGTACATTTTGTGGCACGCCAGAGTTCCTGGCCCCGGAGGTTTTGACCGAGACGTCGTACACGCGTGCTGTGGATTGGTGGGGGCTGGGAGTTTTGATCTTTGAGATGCTGGTCGGGGAGGTAAGTGGATGGACACCCGTCTGGCGCTCAGCTTCATGAGTTATCCCATTTTGGGGCATTATGTTATACTTTAGCTATTGAAAAATAGCAGATCTACAAGCTCATAGCGCGGCACCGAGTGCCGCACTATGAGCTTGTAGGTCTGCTATTTTTTATAAAAATCGTGAAAATGTAGTGCAAATCTATTGAATATATATATATTCTTTCAGAGCGAATGGTTTTTAACTCAAATCTTCTGCTTCTGGGGAGGTCCCTGGAACAACATATTTTCAGATGGGTGGGGTTCGACGGCCAATTACATATATTTTTGGGGGTCCTTGCCATGGAAATGTATGAGAACGACTGACATAGAAACATAGGTTTTTCAAGAAAACTGGCAGGATTTAGAAGACATTTATAGAATCGACCTCGGGTTATACGGCTCTGAACCGTTATACACAACGGTTACGTATTGCAGCAAATAAAACACAAAACCTAAGATCAGATCTTCTGCACGGTATAATGCCATTTGACTCTTGTGTCTCTCTCTCAGTCTCCTTTCCCCGGCGATGACGAGGAGGAGGTGTTTGACAGTATCGTCAACGATGAAGTGCGCTACCCACGTTTCCTATCCACCGAGGCCATCTCCATCATGAGGAGGGTGAGTTTAGTCCACTGAAAATTAGAGGCGCGTCAGTTAAACAAACCAATTGATTTAATCCACGATCAAGAATAATGGATTTTAATTAAAAAATGATTCAAATATACTGAAAATTATTTTTGCACTATTGTTATGTATAAAATCACAACAATTTAGTCGATTTAGATTTTTTGTTTCAACTGGAGCATTTTATTGGAAGGAGGCATTATTATAAGGAGGAGGCCTATATTTCTATTTTTCAAAAAGATCATAATGAATGAAACCTCATTTCGTGGTGGTGGTTTGAACCCAGTAAAATGTACTGGGTTCATTTATTGAAAGCAAATAGTAGGTCTACTACAGTATGAAATAAACAGTGCAGTTATAGGTGGACACTCACTGTTCATTTAGTAGGTCTACTACAGTATGAAATATACAGTGCAGTTATAGGTGGACACTCACTGTTCATTTAGTAGGTCTACTACAGTAGGAAATATACAGTGCAGTTATAGGTGGACACTCACTGTTCATTTAGTAGGTCTACTACAGTATGAAATATACAGTGCAGTTATAGGTGGACACTCACTGTTCATTTAGTAGGTCTACTACAGTATGAAATATACAGTGCAGTTATAGGTGGACACTCACTGTTCATTTAGTAGGTCTACTACAGTATGAAATATACAGTGCAGTTATAGGTGGACACTCACTGTTCATTTAGTAGGTCTACTACAGTATGAAATATACAGTGCAGTTATAGGTGGACACTCACTGTTCATTTAGTAGGTCTACTACAGTATGAAATATACAGTGCAGTTATAGGTGGACACTCACTGTTCATTTAGTAGGTCTACTACAGTATGAAATATACAGTGCAGTTATAGGTGGACACTCACTGTTCATTTAGTAGGTCTACTACAGTATGAAATATACAGTGCAGTTATAGGTGGACACTCACTGTTCATTTAGTAGGTCTACTACAGTATGAAATATACAGTGCAGTTATAGGTGGACACTCACTGTTCATTTAGTAGGTCTACTACAGTATGAAATATACAGTGCAGTTATAGGTGGACACTCACTGTTCATTTCCAGCAGAACCTCCAGGGTGGTTCTGCTGACGCTCCGTTCCGGAGCAATGGCCGTTTTTAGCCGAAAAGTGCAGATCTACAAGGCTGAAAAAACACTTTTCGCTGCGCGGTAGTCCGTGCGGGACGTTATCAATGTGTTCCATATTTGGAAGTATAAAGACAGGGGCGAGTCACGTATCATAGTAAACACCGTCTTCGTGACTTAAAGGAGAAAGGCTTTCTTACCTTTATTTGTAGTTGTTACGTCCCCACCAAAGAGGTCCAGGTGTTATTTTGTGCAGAAGTGCATTATTGGCTATTTCCCCTAATATAAGCCCTCAATGGGGGTTGGGTTTTTGTGCTAATTCGCTTATTTCCATCGAAATAAGTAGTAAAGTGTGCCGCTTGGGATACTATTTACATTATGAAGAGAGGATATATTTTTTTAAAAATAGATTTTTGAGCGATGGAAATAAGTGAATTAGCACAACACCCCATAGCCCCATTCCATTCAATGCAATTCATTGAGGGCTTATGGTAGGGGAAATAGCCAATAATGCACTTTTTTGGGGGGGGACGTAACAACTACAAATAAAGGTAAGAAAGCCTTCTAGTATGGAATTCTCCTTTAAAAAAGAGTCGTGTTGCAGTATTTTTGGCATTCTATTTTCCTCATTTGTCTCTGCTGATGTTTATTGCTTAGTGCATACACAAAGGTGTATGCACTAGTTCTCTGCATCGTATGTCAGCATGTTGAGATGCACTTGCATCGTGGTCAGACTAGACTGCTTCATTCCATTACCAACTCATTCAGTGCCACCTGGTGAACACCAGTTTTGGCCCTCGTTGCCACCGAAGCCCATTATAAATAAAAGAAAGAAAATGAAATTATATTGTGCATGTAATGTGCATGTCATCACCTGACATGCAGATTAGAGCAATTTTCAAAATATAGATAAAAAAATAAAAATATTAAAAAGAAAAGGCGTCCATTGGCACTCGCCGCCACCAGGGGGAGGCGTCCAAAGGCGTCCTGTGGCACTGAGACAGTTTTAATGTAATCTACTGCAAGGAGACCGGGGTGGTCCTTGAGGGGGAGGTGGTGGGACCAGTTGGATTGGACCATAACTCATATTGCGCTCCAAGCAGACTAAAACCAGTTCTCAGTTTGCATAAGAGGATTTTGCCGTGTGTGGTAAATGTTTACTGTTCTTTATCATCCTGTCCTTTTCCTACAGCTTCTGAGGAGGAGCCCAGAGCGTCGTCTGGGGGCAGGAGAGAGGGACGCGGAGGAGGTGAAGAAACATCTCTTCTTCAGGGTGAGTTTCTATACAAACCATCTACAATCTCACAATGCGTCGCGATGCGACACATTGTGAGCTTGTAGCTCGGCTATTTTTCAAAGGATTTTTATACATTTGAAAACATAAATGTAAAAAGAACCACCGCTCATCCGCTGAAAAAACTTAAAAGTGAGGTGCTGGAGCCACAAAGGGAACATGAGAAAGATAAAGGGAAGCTCTGCACACTCAGATCTGCACACAATCAATGTATTTACATAGCAAGCTTTTGGTCTACTGACCTTCTTCAGGCATAGCAAGCTTTTGGTCTACTGACCTTCTTCAGGTATGCCTGAAGGTGGTCAGTAGACCGAAAGCTTGCTAAATAAATACATTGATTGTGCGCAGATCTGAGTGTGCGGAGCTTCCCTTTATTTTTCTCATACATTTGAAAACATGAAATGGGACATTCTGCATAATGACTACTTTCTTCTTTTGGTACTTTTTCGATGCCAATACTTTAGTACTTTTACTCAAGGTACATTTCCGGACTTTTAATTGCAACAACAGAGTAGTTCTACATTGCAGTATTGGCGGTATGTAAAACATGAGAGCACTTTTTTTCCCCCACCACTACTACAGAACATGGATTGGAACGGACTGTTGGCCAAGAAGGTGAAGCCGCCGTTCGTGCCGACCATCCAGGGAGCCAGCGACGTCAGCAACTTTGACGACGAATTTACCTCAGAGGCGCCGATTCTCACCCCGCCCAGGGAGCCGCGAGTACTCAACACGGACGAGCAGCACATGTTCAATGACTTTGACTACATCGCCGACTGGTGTTAGCTCTCCTGACCGCTCACTCACTCACTCACTCACGCACGCACACATACATGATAATCAAATACATGAATACACAGGCATACACACACACACACACACACACACACACACACACTGTGAACCAATCAGAGCAGAGAAGACTGTAGCTCTTTCCCCCCCCCTTTTTTTTTTACATTTCCTCTTCCCTGCTCAAAATGTCGGGAGGTGGGGTGAGGTGTGGCAGGGCAGTGAACATCCACCCTTCAAGGCCTCTGGGGTCCTGCTCTGTGCCATTACAACGGACAAGCCATCCCACCTAGCCCAACGGACAACACACCATGTTTGTTTTTTTTAAATCGACATGAAGAACCTTTTTTTTTTTTTTTTACAAAAAATAAAATAAAAAACACAAAGCAAAAAGTTGCTTCTCGGAGGAACTTGGCAGTGAAAGAGGAGGCAGAGTTATTCTGCACGTGTTGTCTGACCACTGAGAATGTTTTCATATGAACTCCTTTAGTTCGAGGAGACAACAACACAATCATCATTATTATTATTCGTCACTGTTCATTGTATTTTAAAATAGTTCTTTTTTTTTTCTTTTTTTGTCTGTACAGATTATATTCATTCATATATTTTATTGATTTCTTTTTTTGTGTGTGCGTCTTTGGCAAAGCCCTCGCCATAGCTAAAGGACTTTAATATCTCACTGTATGGTTGATTTGTCTGCCATGATCATTAATGAAATTATTCGATGAATTTGAAGTGCTCAAAGCATTAATGTCACTGAACTGGCACAACGGTCAACTGCAGCGAACATCTTGACTACTACTACTGCTTCTTAACTTGAAATCCAAACGGAAAGAAAAAAATAACACTACAGTTTGTTTCGTGTACTAGTCCAGTCTAAAATGCCTATTCCATGCTCCGACCTTTCAATGCTGTTCCAAATGCTGTCATCTTGTTCACATGATTATTACAGCAACTGTACGTGTGAATACAAGGACCATCGTTATTATAGTGCTATAATAGTATAAAACAATCCAGCGTTACATGTTGGTTAAAGGTATTACTATACTAAACCGCATCATCCTGCAATCAGATTCGCTTGATTTCATACCGTACCAATTAGAATTGAATCTGTCCTTATATGAGTAATCCCTGACGAAGTGTTTTAGAGAAGGTAAAGTGAAACTTCTCCCATTACAATTTACTCTCCGATGCCACCTAGTGGCACTCCAGCAAGTTGCCGAATGCAGTAACTGCACAGAGAACAAACCCTTATTGAACAACAAACGAAGCAGTGTGCTCTCCTCTCGTCTTCTATCCTCAGCTTCTCTTTCAACGGAACGTCGTTTTAAATTTCCTCTTGATACCTCAGTTTACTTTACGCAACACAGTTACAGCTTTACTACCAAAACCCAGTCATTTGGTCCTCATTGGAGGACATGGGGAAATGGTGCTAATTAATAACAAATATCAGCTGGTCTGTGAACCCAGTGCTGGGTTTCCCAAAAGCATCTTAGTGCCACGTTCCTTTGTAAACTAAAGTGCTAAAGATGATTTATTTTTGGGTTTTTTTTAGGAAACCAGGCTAAACTCAGTGCCAGTGAGTGAATGTTGGTCAATTTGAAAATTACAATATTTTTAAGTACTTATTTGGTTTAATTGTCCACACTGGCACAATAGAACCAATTGTATTGCCTGCCACAAGTGCAGACCCTACCAAACTGGCTCTTTGAGGCATTAAGATCTTTCAGTAAATGGATGTATTTTTTAATTAGAAATTGACCCAGAAATTGTGCAGACCTGTTGATATGAATCACTACAGGGGGCGGGGCAGGGTATATATGTATATGTACACACAATTAAGCTGAAAGCACTAATTTTATCAATAGTTTTTTTTATATATATATCTATGTTTAGCATAATGATGAAAATAGATTGTACAAAGTTTTTGTTGTCTTATCCCCCCTCCCCCCCATTGCTTATGAATGGCTGCGTGTGCATGTTGGAACAAGAACAAACGAGATCTTTTTGGATGGTACACCAATAATGAAGTCACAAAACGTGCTGTTTCACCCTGGTGTAATAAAAGAAGCAGTCATTTGTTGCCTATCATGAATGCACAAATTAAACACTTAAATAGTGGTGGCACTGGTGGGTGGCTTTTGTATGCATCCTTTGAGTTGAAAAGAGTGGTTTTAGCAACTGCTTTGCAAATGTAGTGTGTTTTGGTCCCACCCTTAATCTTAGACATGTTAGGGTTAGTTTATTTTTCATATCGAGGGCTTAAGTTGGAGCACAAAGCACTTTTTTGACTTTTATAGATCAAGGGTCCTATTCGCTCCATCAGATGGTAAGAATATGGTCATTTTTTTTTACTTTTTAAAATAAGTATAGATTGGTTAAATATGTTTAGATTAAATTACAATGAAGTTTGTTTTTGCGCTCCTATAAAATTCTGAAATTGTCACTCGAAGCCCTCGAAATATATTTGTGTTGCCATCGTGAAAGCTTTAATCAAGAACTGAGGACGGTTCTAAATCGGCTACCTCTGTGTCACCCGTTTCGACATACCGTCTCATAACTTTTTATTAGTTTTAATAAGAATTTGAAGGTTTTCAGAAAACCTTAAATTAGGTTTGAGAAGGCATTTTTAGAATCAGCCTCAGGTCTAAATGGGTTAATTCTTTTTAAATAGATTTACAAGCTCACAAAGTGATCCGCTGTGAATACCTATTTTTGACAATCAATTTTCTTATCTATCTAAATCCCAAGCAATCCTCACTGATGGCATCCCCATTTTGGACATGCAATAGGTGACTTCAAAAGAATGTCCATTAAATACCCCATCTTCAACTATACAGCTTAAGTGGTTAATTGTGACCACAGGTCGCATTTACTATGAAAACGTGCATTTCCAGTCCGTCACCCCCATCAGGGATGGAGATCCCTGATGCCAGCAACTACATATGACCTCAAATCCTTAGATGTCCATATATGGAGCTGACCTGTTCGGACATTCCATATGTTGATCCTTCCTCTTCGATACCTGTCCATTTAAACTAGACGGGCCTGCCCCAAAGTTGTTAGTGCAGTGCAGTGCCCGGCAGCTGGCGAAAACTAGTTTTCAACAGGCCCTCATCACCTGTACACTCAAGACACTGCCCCCCTTAGGTCTCCATATATGGAGCTGACCTGTAATGACATTCCATATGTTGATCTGACCTCATCAAACCCTGTACTCAAGACACGCTGCATATATGGCCAGTACAGAATTAATTCCACATGTTGATCTGACCCCCCATGCCAAAGCACCAGCGCTCGCCCAGCAGTCTGTCACCCAGGCGGATATGTTGATCTGACCCCCCATGCGCCAGCGCTCGGCTGTCACCCAGGCGGATATGTTGATCTGACCCCCCCCCCCCCCCCCATTAGTCTGCTGTCACCTAGGCGGATATTTGATCTGACCCCCCCCCCCCCCCCCCATGCCAAAGCGCCAGCGCTCGCCCAGCAGTCGGCTGTCACCCAGGTGGATATGTTGATCTGACCCCCCATGCCAAAGCGCCAGCGCTCGCCCAGCAGTCGGCTGTCACCTAGACCGATGCCTGCACGTGACTCTTGCCCTCAGGTAATATGCATGCTTGTAATAACACATCAAGGAAGAGCCTTTTCAAGCAAGAGTTAAAACTGCAGTAAAGATCAAATGAATAACACCAGTATGTTCATTAAACAAAGTTTAATATTATTCAAACAGGGAAATGTTAACCATTAATTTAGCTATAATGCAAACAAAATGGAACCTGGTCATTTTCCTAAAAAAAAAAAGACAAATGTAAAAAGTATGAATCCAGCGGCAGCCTAAAATTGCAAACACCAATTACACTTCCTCACTTGGACATATATACAAGATATATACACTCAAATGAAAATACTGTAAGTACAGTCTGCAATCTGTATATTGAAGCAATTGGAATGTGTGTCCTCTGTATTCCTGCAAAAAATTGCCTCGACAAAGTCGAAAGTCTTAAGAAAGGAGGGAAGAGGGATGCCTGGTGGCTCAGTTAGTGCACAGACCATTATGCTCCATGTGAGCGTGAGGATCCACGGTCGAGTCCGACCCCATCTTTTCTTGCATGGATGTCTCTCCTCTCTGCCTCTTGGTTTATCATTTGTCTACACTGACCTATCTTAAACAAAGCTTGGAAATGCCAAAAACAAAAAAGGAGGGAAGGATAAACCCCCTCGAATCCACAATTTTCTCAAAATCTTCCAGTTTTCACAGTTGGGGCAGTTTGTCCACGGGCGTGTCAAATTTGAAGTCTGTAGGGAAGAGGTCTGCGGCGCGGGGGTAGATGAGACGATAGGACTGTCTGATTGTGACGTCCGCCACGCCGGCAATGTCTCCAATCTCTGTGAAGATAGCGGAAACAAAATCACACCTTAATGCAACAGAAGCTCTGCTTACGGACGGTACATGATTTTGATAAAAGATATGCTAGTGTGTGAAGTGTGTATATCTTTGCTGTCGAGAGGAAACCAGCCAACTCCATTTTTTAGGTTTTAGATTTTTGTGCATAAATCAGTGCTATTGAACACCCTTTACGTGTGGTTTGTGTGTGGTTTCGAAAATATTGAACCACTGAAAAGTAGTAAAAAGCGCTTCGGACAAAACCTCTCAACTCCATTGGACCCTCAAAATGTCTGCTAAAGCAGCTAGCTCCACCACATCTCTCCCTCTCATGGAAGTAATTGACAATATATAAAGTCACAACACCAACTTTGATGAGGCAGTTATTGCTTTGTTTTCAAAATATAAGGTTTTCTTAATTTCCTAAAAATGTTATATTTTTCATTTCTTGAAAAAAAGTTTCTGGTTTCTTCCCGACAGGCGACAGCAGAAATATACAGTATAGTGGTATACAGTATATATATACACCCACCTTTTTGAGTCTTCTTCTCAGCCGAGGCCTGGGAGGCCATGTAGATGGCGGCTGCAGCTACAGAGATGGGGCTCCTGCCGGGCACCAAGTCCAACTCCACGGCCTTCCTGGCGATGTAGGTGGCGGCCATCTGCACATGCTTGGGCAGGCCCAGGTTGGAGCAGAAGCGTGACATGAAGTCTCCTGTGGTGATGAGGTCCACGCTGGTCTCCAGTGCCTTGAGGATGAGCTTAAAGCACCGGCCAATCTCCTTCTTGGAGATCCGGGACACGGCACAGATCTCTGGAGAGGGGCAGAGTAGCAATTGTGACTCGTCGTTTAGATGAAAGGTAAGCATAGACAATTGTTGTTCCATGAATCCATTTTGTGTGGGGAAAATGAACATCATTGTGCCTTAAAACATTTACACTGTCAAACACAAATCATTTCAAAAGCAGCGACTTGGTTGATTGTTTTTGCCACAGTAGGCGACCCAAATGGCTTATATAAACAATTCTGAGATGCACCTTCAAAGCTGATTTACTGGAAAATAGAACAGCTTGCAGACTTCATACACAATGAAAAAATACATTACAAGCAAACGCATCTTTGAATTTGCTTGGTTTTGTGGCCAATCTAAAACAACCACAGCTTAAGTGCTCCTTCAACTGATGTTCTTCAAAAAGATTGGTCTGACCTTTAAACGTTCTTGGAACTCCCTCCTGTCTGCAGGCTATGTAAAGGCAGGCCGAGGCAATGGCATCATTACTCCGCCCCTTCAGGCTCTTCTGTTCATAAACTTGCTTGAATAAATTATTTGTCCGGTCCTGTGGAGGGAAACGTATCAGTTAAACATTAGTATAAGTAATTAGTAGGTCATATTCACAACACTTTCTAGACAGTTTTCTGAAAAAATAATGATGTTGCTACATGTATAGCATTAACCCCTTTTGGTGTTTTAACTAAGCATGTTGTTATACTTTAGCTATTGAAAAATATCAGATCTACAAGCTCATAGCGCTCCACTCGGTGGCGCGCTATGAACTTGTAGGTCTGATATTTTTGAAAAATCGTGAAAATGCGGCAAAAATCTTTGAATATATATTCTTTCAGAGCAAACGTTTTTTTATTTATTTCGACATCAGGCCTAAATGGGTTAAATAATGAGACAGAGGTAACATCCACTCTCAATACTCAAACAAATGGGAGACATAATGTGGGCCGTACACAACTGGTTGATGTAATATAATAGAAAATGATATCGTTATAATTTTTACTACAGGTCAGACTCGGTACGCTTAATATCTTACTATAATATTCCTTGGGAGGTTGATGCGGTCTGCCATGGTGGTAATCTCTTTGAAGGCATTCAGCATGGCCCTGTCTGAGCTGCTCATTGTGCGACGATTCTGATACTTTGAGTTGCCAAACTCATCAAAGCTGGCCGCACCGGTTCCCTGCAATGAAAATACACACATTCACAATACAGTAATTGTCCATCTACATATTATTTTGAGTGGTGCAAACCACTCCAACAACTGGCTTTGTACCCGTGTACACGTGTTCGTACCAAAAAAACGAGCATGGTTGCTATGGTTAGTGTGTGACGTCACTGACATAGCTGATCAGACTATATAAGACCTTGCACCACTGCAAAGGGTGTGATTTTTTATCTACATATATATTTTTTTTTAAATCACACCCGTGTGAAGTGAGGGGCGCTCTTATCATTATACATCATCTCATGAACAACTGAATTTATGTGATTGGTTGGCAGATTTGTTAGTCTACATATGACGTACATTTACCCGTAATTGTCAATGGCCCTTAATTGTGTTGCCACAAATTTAAGTCATATTTGGCGGACATTTAAATTCTCCTTTCATTGTCAATGGCAAATATTGAGACGTGTGGGGACAAAAGCCGCCCCTCAAAAACACATTTATTTCTGTGCTGAATCCACATACAGTGGATTGTGCAGTTTTCCATTTCCAAGAAGTGAATGTGATGATGTTTATTGATGTTTTATAATCCAGTAAGGGACAGGTTTTATGAGAAGACACGAAAATAAAAATTAATTAATTAATTCTCCCTTCACCTTGCTGATCATGGTGGTTAGGTCACCCCCATTGAGCAACGGGTTCTGGGCGTCTCCCACTCTGGATGGGTCTTTGGTGGCTTTCTCGTTGGTGAAGGTCCGCCATTCTGAACCCACGTCGATTACACGGTCGCCTATGGAGAACCATCCAATAAACCAAATTATTAATCCACTGCCAAATACCGACTTTTGCATTGATTTCAATACAATCTCAATATTACGTTGGAGCCTAAAACTGCCGCAGCTTCCGCCCGTGTGGGTGAAAATATTACAGGTAGTACTGTAGGTACCATGTAGACCGCACACGCAGCATAAAACCACCTGTACACTTCCACATCTTCCATCAATTAATTCACTAAAGTGAAAACTTCTAATCTACACCCAAGGAACATCTTGTTGGATCGGAATGCTAAGGCAGCGTTGCACAAACTGCTTTTTTTATATAAACTTTGTTTATTGGTTTTCTCACAGAAGCATTCAAGTCAAGTCAGGTGTTTCGACAGCTTTGACAGTATTGACAGCTTCTCTTGGTAAACCCACAAGTAAAACTTTAAATAAAAGCATTTGAATTTTCACCCCAAAGAAAAACAGTGAACAAAACAAAACACACTTTCAATATAGGATCAATAAGAGTTGGAAATAAAAAGAAGAAAAAAACTAAAAAGGGACAAAAACAAGACGATACAAAACATCCGTCAAACAGTATTCTGGCATGTCCATGATACATCCATAAGCACATCAACCCATCCACGTCAGTAGACCTACAAAACAACATTCCAGCAGACGTCACATATCCTCACTCAGTTTCTGGATGAATTGAAAGAATGGACCCCATATCCTCCCAAATCTATCGGAAGAACCATTTAATGAGAATCAAATCATCTCCAATTTTAGACGATACAAGATGTCCCTTATCCAGCGAGTGTGGGAAAGGGGGAAGCGGGTGTTCCAATCAATCAAGATTAGTCTCCTAGCTAATAGAGCGACACAAGCCAAAACATTCTTCTCTGGTTTAGAGAGTGAGGGTATTGACGAGAAAACCCCAAACAGATCGTTGCACAAACTTCTTCAAGTCACAACTCCAAGGTATTTAGTATTGATTAATATGATAATTTAATTGATTTATTTCTATAGCACATTTCAGGAGATTTCTCTGTCGTCTCGGTGGAAGTTCCAACTCACAGCGAAGTGAATCAGTTTCAGTTTTGCCTTTCCAGCCAAAGCCCATTTTACAGTTCCATTTTGGAGTGTCTTTAAGTACCTAGAAAAGCACATGTCTGAAAGGCTTATATATTATTATTTATAGACTCTAAAATCATTTAAAACGGTAAGAAAGTGGGAAATATGGAGTTGTCATTTGTATTATATTTATGTTAACTGTATATTGTTGGTCCTCCTCCTGACATCTGGTCTAGCTGGGTGTGGTTTAAGCTTTACACCTTGGTATGAAGGCCTGTCTTGACTAAATCAACCATTTTGCACATCAATGGCTTTTGTTCTGACCAGGGTGTCGGTGAGACTGTTCCCAGCTGGGCAGCGTCTGTATGTATTGTTCTCATTGATATGGTCATGTTTATTTGTGCTCCTCCTTGAAGGGAACCTTAACAGGGACTCTGGGAGCTTGAGTGACTTGGTTGGTTGGAGGATACAAGGGCAGAGAAATGGGCTGAGTGAGAACCGGACACGAGAGAGGCAGCCTGCCAGGCAGGCCAAGCCTAATAGACATCATGTGAGATGCTGTTGCTTGTTGCTCTTCTTCCAAATAAACTTCTAAAATATGATATGCATTCACCTTCCAAATGGACAATATATTATTTCCATTACAGGGTCATATATTATCCGTAATGAATTATTATTGCGCCTGTTTTTACTCCAATGGCCACGTTATGTCCACGGTCTTACAAAATGGCCATGACCTTTCACGGTCAAAATCACCCAAAATGGTCATAAGAATATCAGAAATGAAATGAAATCCACACACGACAATAAGCCAAAATGGATGTATTACACACATCAACAAAAAGTTGCCGATGGCAGCCATATTTGATTGTGCCATTTGTGCCACTATGGCGGACAAGCACCTCTGTGATTTTTCATGTCTAGGGAGTTGGACCCACTGACTCCGTTAAAGTGAGAAATTCCCCCAAAACCAAATTGCGAACGGGTCGAGGCACAGGACTTTAACTTTACTTTAATCTACTTATGGGGAAGCCGAAGTTATGGGAGAGTCAGACAAGTCACAGGTGTCAGGTGAGTGAGTCAGAATGAGATGCTACATTCACACATGCAACTACAAAAGACTAGATGGCGGGAGTAAATATAAAGCAGTTTGTTGCCTTGGGCCAATTTGGAGGGTTGTTTTGGTTGCAAGCAAATACAACAGGGAAACATTTTTGAGAGAGATTGAAAGAGATGTTAATGGAGACAAACCATCTCTTACCGACTACAAGGCCACACTCGGGGCAAATCATGTCGCCTGCTCTGTAATCCTCCACCAGCAGCGCATCAGGGTGGTTGGGGCACTGGACCTTTGGAAGAGGCATAGCATCTCCGCTACTGAAAAGAAAAAAACAATATAGACATTAACCACTTAAAACCCTCTTATTAATCTGGCCACAACACTGCCCTAATCATGTAGTGTTGTTAGTAGGAATAAACACAGACGTAACCGTGAGGAAGTAGACTAAGAAAGGGGAGGAGCCAAACAAAGTTCCAGTTGTACACAAATAGGAGCTGGTGCCCCAGAGGCAAAAACAACGGAGAAGATTACTGGTCTTGTGTCTCGTCAACAATCTATTACAGGGCAAAATGTATGTAAAAAAGCATACTAGTACTACAAAGGGAGATTAATCTTAGTTCTTTCTCATTCAGAAAGGGAACTTTCTTTTGTAACATCTACAGGAAGTCAGTATTTCACGTCGACCTAGCTGAGGCCCAAGGTGAGTTGTTAAAGTTGTGTCAAACCCCGAGATTGTCCCCTTGTAAAGAGAGAAAAGCAAACATTGTTAAAGGCCACCACATCCGTCCAATGCGTCCATCATCGACTGACCCCACACACACAATTTAAATTCAAAGGGCTTCATTGGCGTGAGAAAACATAAGTTTACATTGCCAAAGCAAAACGTGGAACGACACAATCAAAACAAAATGTATGTACAATTGAAAGTCAGAATCTCTACTCAATCTCTCTCACTCTCACACACAACAAATGAGCGCTACTAATGCCATCATAGCATTTTGGTCTGTTGTCATGTCTGTATTCTGTAAAAGCTAACAGACGAAAACAAAACCCGTGATGATGTGGCGAAAGCGAAAGGCGTCTTGCATCCATTTTGGCCAAGATTAAAAACTGAACTGGTTTGTATCAATACTCTACTGGACTAGGTTAATATAGAATTGCAATTTGTACTGAATCTATTGATTGTAGTCAAGTGAATCTACGTCTGACGGTAGACGTCGTAAACGCTACAACAACAAAAATCGCCACATACAAAATGCTACAGAATAAGGAATCCTAGTAAGGCACCGGGTCTTTCTCGTAATGTTGCCTTCAAATCTTTGATCTTTAAAGGATCTAAAAGTAAGATCGCAAGTTAAACCAGCTAAATGTGCTGTTAAGAGTAACCGACAAGACCAAACATCCGCCCTGTAAAATATGTTAGCTAAAGGGCTACACGTAGCATCACGAAGCTATAGATCGTATACAATAGTGTACTGTACATTAATGTCAGTGACAACCTAGATCTGACAAGTTATTACATTTATGAAAAATGGACGAGAGACGTGAAGTGAACCGACGACCATAAGTCAACGTAGACGTTGATCCTAGAAGATAATAGTCACTTCTGCTCACAAAAGCGTGATAGCATCTAAAGTGCTCCGACCGTAACGTTCTGGTTTTAAACCAAAACAGGAGGACATGTTGGCCGTTAGCACTGGTCTCTTTTTGTAGTCTAGAATTGGAGCTTCACAAACACCAGTACACTACAAACATAAACAATGTCAATGTGTTAGAAAAAGAAGAGTTGCTGCGATACATACCGGCTTGTCGACGCCATGTCTACTCCTCTTCTTTTCTGCAAATTTAACACACAATGGTTCCTTCTACCTCTATTTATAACTTTCACGTCAACCACGTGACTGCAGAAAGGACCAATAGGGCTTCTCGAAAGGACGGCGAAAGGACGGCGCGACGCGATGAGCCTGCTACGTCCGTAACCATGGTAACGCCCGCCTGCCTCTGATTGGCCCATAGATAAGAAAGAAAGGGGGGGGGGGATATATATATATATATGTCTATGGATTGTCCTACCAAGGTTTCTTCGACTACCGGTATATCACTGACTGCATGCACCTCTTCATTGTTTGTCTTGTTTTGTATTATAATATATTGTTGTACCCAGACGGCAGAGACTCCTCTAGGACTCAGAGCAGCAGTCATACCCGGACAGAGAGCTCTAGTCTACAGGGACTCAGAGCAGCAGTCATACCCGGACAGAGAGCTCTAGTCTATGGACTCAGAGCTAACCTGACTCCGCCAGATGGGGCAGCAGAGAGTACACTAGGTTCCCCCCTCCTGCTCCTTCTAGCAGCTTCTAGCAGCTTCTAGCTTCTAGCTGCTGCTGATTGGCCAGGCCGTTTTGTGGCCGGGCATCAAGTCTGCCTGAGAGTTCCCAGATGGGAGCAGGAGGGGGGAACCCAGTGTACTCTCTGCTGCCCCATCTGGCGGAGTCAGGTTAACTCAGAGCAGCAGTCAGACAGCAGCAGAGAGCTTTAGGACTCAGAGCAACTCAGTCGTACCAGCAGTGGTGAGTGCACCTCATGGCGCGCTCTTCGTGCGCACAAGTAGGCCATACATGGCCTGATGGCCTACTTGTGTGCAAGGCACAAGTTGGTATCTCGACGTTGCATTTCTAGTTTGTCACTATAGCCTACTGTTTGATCTGCAGCACTGATTAATATAATTTATTTGTATGATTTTGAATTATGAGTCTTGATGACAAAGTCAACAGTAAATTCTGTATATCCATATGCATAGCAGATGTTTGATCAAAATAAGTTTGAAACATTATTGTACTGTAAAAAGGCCTCTTTTCCTCTTTTGTTATGCCTATTAGTTTACTATAATTAGTATAGTAGCCAATAGTTTAAATATGGCATATTGTTGTTGCACAGCCCTTAATGTAAAGTCGTTTACATACACTTGGGTACATAGTTCTAATTTAGAAGGAGGAATCAGACGGGGCGTTACCAAGGCGGGCGGGTCTTTGTCTAGAGACGGACGTAGTATTGAATCATGCGTTTTTATAGTATAGTTTGTTTTGTTTTGTTTTGATGCAGTAATGGTCTTGTATTTGCTTTACGTTTATTTGTAATAAAAAGGTCTTAACGGTCCTTAAATTGTCACTTCACTGACATTTTCATGTGAGGACCGCCCTGCGGGTCCCAACCCAGAGGTTGAGAACCCACTGGTTTATATCACCAGGGGCGCATAGTGTCTGGGTGTCACCTTCGCCACCCCGAGGGAAATTACTAAACAAACATGTTTTTTTGTAGTGCGGTTACCAATATCTTACATTAAGTTCTTGTGTGGTTTGCATTTGATTGCTGATATACCTCGTCATCGCTCACGATTATGATGTCACTTAATATCAGCCATGCCCAAATTTTAAAGATTACGTCATATGGCAGCTATTGGCAGGTTATTGTAGTATTTGATTGGATGAAGGATGGGCCCTATAGCCAAAAACGAAACCTTTGACCCCAGGGGTGAACTGGGGACAGGGAGGAACTCCTTATATGGTCAGCACACTCTATAGTAGGGCGGATTATCACAAAAAAAGAAAGTGAAATTAAGTGAAATCACCGAAGATACCTTTAAGTGGGGTTACATGAAACATCCAAACAATCTATTCAAATTGAAACATACTGTAGGTAAGATCGCAAGTTAAACCAAAGCAATAGTTTTAACAGTGATTTCACTGTTTCTTTGTGTCAGCCAGTGCCATGCATCTGTGCCAGTCTGTGACTGCTTACCCCCCTAGTTTTCCCCTTTCACTATGACTCTTCCATTGATGTTGCCTTGATGGATGAATTCAAGTTTGTAGCTACTACAGTACATACAAAAAATCACACCCGTGTGAAGTGAGGGGCACTAATATATTAAAGTCTGACTCATGTTGCTTTGCTATGATTAGGTGATGTAATGGTGATGTAAAACAAACACGGACAAAACAAACATTAAACTTTCTTTATTGTTAATGGCATTTAATGTATGTGTTAGGGACAAGATGACGTAAATTTCCCTTCATTGTCAATGGTGTTGGTTTAACTAAAAACAAACATTAAACCATAGGAGGGACTAGCGCCCCTCAAAAAAATATATGTGTGAAGTGAGGGGCGCTCTTATCATTATAAATACATATATACATATATATATATATACATTATCATCATTAGGATGCCTCTCGAGTGTCCCCTCGAGGCACGTCCCACTGGGAGGAGACCCCGGGGCAGACCAAGGATGAGTTGGAGGGTTTATATCTCCAAAATCTGCCGGGACTACCGGTAGCCTATACCCACCAACATGCCACTGCTTGTACTTGTATGAGAGACAAACAACTTGTATGAGAGACAAACTACTTGTATGAGAGACAGACAACTTGTACTTGTATGAGAAACCAATGGAACCCTTCGTCACCTTGTTTTCTCTCAATATGCCCAAATATGGAAGACTGATGATGTCATGGCCATGCCCGTTCAGGTTGAGCAACGTCATTCATCAGTAAACGACATCGCATCATCATCATCATCATCATCATCACCACGGCCACGTGATATAAAACAAATCGTACGATAAATATTTGTTTATACTCTATGCTGGAGGAAGGTGACCCCAGAGACCCCTGGAAGAGGAGATGGTCACCTTGAGGTTCTCTCCAAACTTGAAGGTGCTGATTGAAGATATTTTCTACTTCTGGGGAGGGAGAGAGTACTGCACAGTGCACACACAAGTACTGCAACCTTCTTTGTGCATGTGATGTCGACGCCCACAGATGGTTCAAACCCACAGATGGTTCAGATGGTTCAAACAGAGAGACTGTTCCAGAGGGGAGGATGAAGCACTGCGCCTGTGTCTTGGGAAAGGTCATGTTTATTCATGGAGGATTCACCAAGATATGTTAAGTACCAGCACAATGGTCTTTGATTAACAGTCACCAGGGGAACTCCTCCACCTACCTACAGCAGGTCACTCTGCCACCATCATTGGGACACAGATGTTTGTATTTAGGGGCTACTACAACACCATCAGAGTGTTTGACACAGAGACCAAATACTGTCTGAACACACGGTACACACCTTCTGCACAGATCCTTCCAGAAGAACGTCAGGATCATTCAGCCTTTACCTACAATGGAGAGCTGTACATATTTGGTGGCCGCCACTGGAACCACCAGAGCTTCAATTCTCTGTGGAAATTCAGTCCAGAGACCTTCTCCTGGAAGAGGGTTGAGCCCAATGGGAAGGGCCTGTCTCCGACGTCTAACATGTGCTGTTGCATGATGGGAGATCGTATCATCCTCGTTGGAGGAGTAAACACGCCTGATGACCTAGACTTCAGTCCTAGCCTCAAGACATGTAAGCTACGGTAGCAGTTATTCAGTGCGGTCTGGATCAGTGTGAACTCTCACACAACATCAGGTGGGAACTGGCAGCCATGACTACCCAAAAAAAACGGAAAAATCACACTTTTGTGAAGTGAGCGGTGCCTTTATCATGATAGCCCCTCCTATGCCCAGCTTTGTGTGTCTGTGTGTACCCCATAGATGCATGATGATGTATGACGATAAGAGCGCCCCTCACTTCATACAAGTGAGGCACATATGACCTCATTTCTCCTTTCATTGTCAATGGCAAATATGAGACATGTGGGAACAAAAGCTGTATATAGGAGGGGCTAGCGCCCCTCAAAAATCACACTCGTGTGAAGTGAGGGGCGCTCTTATCATCGTACATCATCATGACGTAAAATAGACACTAAGCCTATTTGCTCAGAAACTATGATGTAAAATTCTCCATTCATTGTCAATGGGAATGTAATGTTTGTGTAGGACGAAAATCTACACTAATAGCTGAATATAGGAGGGACTAGCGCCCCTCAAAAAGAAATAGAATAGAAGTCTGTGGTATAGGGCGGCTATATTCTACATTTCATAGCTAGGTAGTTTATGGATATATTCTACATGTCATAGCTAGGTAGATTAAGGATCTACTAGTTTAATCGATGGCTAATAATGTAATTTTATAACCTTCATTAATTAATGTAGGCTAATTATTACTATAGTGTTGTTGCAAAAATAATGTCACAAAAAATGTGATATCAAGACAACAGCAGGTGGAGCTAAAATAACATCCTGGCCAAATGGCTACAATATAACCTCTTTTATAGACAGTTTCGAAATATATAGCTTGACACTCAATTACTCAATAACCGGTTAATTTTATTCTTCTTCTGAAAGCATAGCCATTGTTTAGGGGCTATATACAGCTTTTGTCCCCTCACGTCGACATATTTGCCATTGACAATGAAAGGAGAAATGAGGTCATATGTGCCTCAAATATGACCTAAACAAACATTAAATGCCATTGACAATGATGGGAAAATGTACGTCATAATAGTTTGTAGACGAGCAAATCGGCTAACCAATCGCATAAATTCAGTTGTTCATGAGATGATGTATGATGTATAATGATAAGAGCGCCCCTCACTTCACACGGGTGTGATTTATTTTTGTAACCTACCTGGCACAAACCTACCTCAAATACTTGCCCACTCAGGGAGGAGACCGCATCCTGAATTAATCCCCCATCAATCATGGTGCAATCTGGGAACCCATGGTGTAATGAAAATTGACACCTGTTTGTATCACATTTCCACTGCAAATAATGAACACAATTAAATAATTAAGCAATACAACAATAAGTAAGAACAGAACACGCAGCCAGGCATACTGGGAAATCTCCCCTATACTGTAGCCCGGGTCGCTACAATATGGTATCCCTATATGGTATGTATTGTGTTTAGGGCGTAGAGCCATAGACTCTTTATTGTTTCCATAGGGATTCTGCCATTTTTAGCAGTTTTGGCAGTTCTGTGCTGTCATTTTCCACAAAATATGGTAGAGGGCCGTGAGAATCCCTCAGGAACTGAAGCTCAGTCATTCGTCAAAAGACCTCTGACCTGGCCTGTGCCGGCCAAGCGGTTTGATTGATTGATTGATTGAAATATTTATTAACAGTTTGCAGAATTACAGTACATTTCAAGCACAAACTCAATACAAAGACTGTTAACTGTGAGTGGACGACCCAATTAAGCATTACACTTGTTTACAAGAGGGTCCACCTTGTTCAATTCATCAAAACATTTAGAGACGTACAAATAGACACTTCTATATAGTCAAAGAACAGAACAGGAATTCATCATAAAGGAGGTAAAAAAGGAAAATAAACATATACAGTGAAGGGAAAAAGGGTTGTAGGAGTGTAAACCACTCCTACAACTGGCTTTTTCTTTTGTGTGCAGAAAAAATGAGCATGGTTGCTATGTTCAAAATAATTTCTGACGTAATTAAATCACACCCGGGTGAACTGGATGACCGTAGCAACCATGCTCATTTTTTCTGCACAAAAAAAGCCAGTTGTGAAATCACATCCGGGTGTGATTTCATTACGTCAGATCAGAGCTATATATATAAAACCTTACACCACTCAGTTCACACGGGTGTGATTTTTATTCCTTTTATGCTTGACCCCATCTTATAGCTGCTTGCAGCTATATTTACTATTATTGCTGCTACAATGCCTGAGAAACCAGAAACAAACTAATTTTACTCTTATCTTTTACACATATACAAAAAAACAAAAACATGAACATCAACAGAGCTGTGGGTCTAAACGCCATGAAGAAAACTTTATTGTGACATCATCATCAAAGTTCCATTCATTGTGCAGCTGTGAGTGACGTAACAGAGTTTGGACATATAAATAATGTGAATAATGTTTTCACTTGTAGCTTCTGCTGAAACATGCAGCAGGACAGTACTTGGTTGTCTAAAAATTCTACGGTAGCACTGATCATGTCGTTGCAAAGAGCGTGAGCAGCCCTTTCAGAAATGATATGATCTCATTCCTTCCCAGCTTGGACTCTCCATAAACTCGATCCACGAAGGAAATCGGTACCTCTCCGATGGTGTAGTTGAGCTGTCTCGCTCGGACAATCATCTCCATGTTGAAGACATAGCCTTTGGAGACACACTGCTCAACCAGGCGCTCCAGCACCTTGTTCTTGTACAGCCTGAAGCTGCCAGTGACATCTGAAGCACCAGGTCTCAGAAGCACTTGAGTCACAAAGTTGGCTCCTCGACTGATGATTTTTCTGCGCAGGTCCCAGCCATACACACCTCCATTGCCTTTGTATCGTGTCCCAGAGACCAGGTCATAGTTACCTTCTTTCTGCTTCTCAATTAATTCTGGGATAAACTTAGGATGGTGAGACAGGTCAGCGTCCATGATGATGACGAAGTTCCCTGTGACATGCTTCATGCCGTGAATGTAGGCAGTGCCGAGGCCTAGTTTTGATGCTCTTGGTCGAAGAATAATTCTGTCCTTCCCATAGATCTGTTGCAGTTGTTCTGCTATCTCCAAGGTCCCATCTGGACTGCCATCATCAATTACGATAATCTCATAGTCATATCCACCTTCACCAAAGTATTTCACCAAAAGCCATGTGATCAAAGGCAGATTCTCACGTTCATTATACGTGGGTAACAACACTGAGTATTTATCTGAGTATTTATCATCATCCTTTTGGCTTCGTTTTGCAACACCTGGCCTTTCCATTGCAATGATTCGCACACCGCAAGTCTTGAAGTACTTGGAGGACAGTCTATGACATCATCTTGATGCACCATATTTGGTCATGAAGGGACACGGACATAACAAAGATTTCTGTATTGTAACCGTAGGTCGCAGATTACTATGAAAACCTGCAAAGCCTGTCAGTCAGTCCGTCCACCCGTCCGTCTGTCTGTCACGCCTCATGACCCGAGGCCCTGCCTGGCCTTACTAATAATTAGCACACAATTTACGCCCTGCCCGGCCTCAAAACATATATGTGCATTCCCAGACCTGTTGTTTCAGCGCAACCTCACCCTTTAGCTTCTCGCCCTCGGCGTCTTACTGGTAGTAGAGAAGATATAATGACTCAAACAAATTGGTACACATTATCTCTGGATTGACTCTGGGTCCTGTTCACGAGTGAAGGGAGGACGGATCGGGAGATGAGAGAATTTTATAGCAGAAGAGCCAGAGTATTGTACTCGCTACTTCGTCATAAAGTGTGGGTCATGACCGAAAGATGCTGCTTCTTCACACAGAAAGGAGACAGCTATGGTGGTTTGGCTATCTAGTATGCCTCCTGACTGAGCCTCCTCTGGGAATGCTCCACTGGGAAGAGGCACGAGGGCAGACCAAGGACCAGATGGGGAGGATTATATCTTCACACTGGCCTTGGAATGCCTCTGGATCACCCAGGATGATCCTTCATGGAAAGGGAAGTTGCGGGAGCTTTCTGCTGGAAATGTTGCCTCTGTGAACAGACTACAACATTTCAAGTTATATCAATGAAATACAAAAAAAAAATCACACCTGTGTGAACTGAGTGGTGCAAGGTCTTATATAGCCTGATCAGCTGTGGTCACTGACGTAATGTCTCATTCCGGCCAATCACAATGCACCATGCTCATTGAGTGGTACGAACAGACACGTAGACTAACAAATCTGAAATCACACCCGGGTGAACTGGGTGACCATAGCAACCATGCTCATTTTTTGGTACGAACAGACAGACACGTAAACTAACAAAGCCAGTTGTAGGAGTGGTTTACACCACTCAAAAAGGGAGAAAAAAACAATGCTGTATATAGCTTCACTGCGTGGAAAAGGAGACTTTATGGTTATATTGAAGGTTTAGCCGCCTGCCTTGTCCGTAACCCTAAAATCTCTTTCACTCTATGCGATGCGAGAGTGCGGTCTAGCCAACACCAAGTAAGGACTCCTGAATCGTTGACCTCCACACTCTCCTATCCCACATCGGGCTCTTGAGCTCCACAGTGTTGTTATAGCTAAGATGTCTCGCCGCAGTGCATCTAGGTAGGTGGTGCGCTGCCTTTCCTGGCTTTGCCCCGGGTTAGCTCCCATATAGGTTTGCTTGCCTCTAGTTCCGTGTGCCTGACGCAATGCCCTGCCAACCTCATTCTTCTCTCTCTGACCACATTTCTGATGTGATCCGTCCATGTGACACCTAGTGCCATTCGTAGCATTCTTGTGTAGACTCTCCTTTCCTGTTGGGCTGTGAGGGGCCATGTCTCAGCCCAGTAGGCCTACTGACTCCACTGTAGCGAACAAACACACACACTCATCCCATGCAAGGCATTCCAGGCAAGTGCCATCTGGGGGAAAAAAATCTCTATTTCTTAACTGTAATGTTATATTCTTCAAAAGATCATGTAGCATCATATACTAGCTATCTATTGCAGTTTTAAACAGAATGATTTAGTTGGGTAAGGGGGGTTGTAGCAACTCATAATGTAATAATGGCTCATAAAATGTAATAACGGATCATAATGTTATAATAAACGAAATGTAATAAAAGCTCATAATTTAGTAATAGGCTCATAATGTTATCATATCATGATAACGTAACATAACAGATTTTTGCATAGTGTGTTACATTAAGAACCTTACATAGCGGCTGATAATGTAATAACAGTGCATAATGTAATAACGTCTCATATTGTTGAGAAAAGTGTTACATTGTAATAATCAGTATAGGCCTACCATGCAGTATCATGTCCACGGGCCAGTATCATGGTCAGTTGAAAAAGAAAAAAAATCACACCTGTGTGAACTGAGTATAGTGCAACTCCGTGTGGGGGTCCCCGGAACCTCAAGACCCACAGGAACACGCCCAGGGTGCCGCCCCGGTTCCAGCGAGCTGCTGAAACAGTCGAGAAATGACAGAGTTACTGTGTGGGGGAATTAGCATTTAGCAGACACCTCTCCCTCTCCCCCCTCCCCTCTCTCTCTCTCTCTCTCTCTCTCTGTAATTAGCAGGCAACAGTGCAACACTATCTCTCTCTCTCTCTGTTTCTAGCACAACAGCGCCACTTTTGCCCCTACTGGTACTCTAAACATAGGTACAGACATAGGGACATAGGGACATTGCTGTTCCTTGGAGTGGTTGCACCACTCAAAAAAAGAAAAAAAATAGTGGTGCTATTGCTAAGGAAGTGTATTTGGTTAGGCAATATCTATTGTTGTTATCTGTATCTTGAAAGACAGATCAAAGCTGTGTATAGGCCTATAGCATGTTGTTGCTGAACTTACTGAACTGAACGCCCTGGGAAACCATGTGACATATAGGAAAGTCTGGATGGCAACCGAGAAAGGTCGGTGACGCTGGAGAGAATGCTGACCTCCAGGAAAGACTGGCAGGGTAACAGGGGCCAGCAACCCCTGTTGCAGCACTCGCAATAGGACACCAAGCAAGCTATACAGATCGTATACAAATGAGCAATACCCCCAGAGTTTCCCGAGAGGAGGGGAGGAAGAGAGACTCGCTAGGACAGGTTCAACGACAACAACGACAGTGACACAAACGCAGAGAAGACGAACAGTCTGGTGAGACGTAGGGGGCAAACCATAGTCCTATCCTATAGAGACCTCTCAGTGCCTGAAATCACACATGGCAGAGAGAACCTCCTGTTGGCTGGAAAATGTGCGGGTCCGCAGGGGGATGCCCTGGGCGTGGCGGTTGCCCTGGGCGTGGCGGTTGCTGGGGTGTGGTCGGCACTGGTTGGCTGCACCTGGCCGGCAGGACACTGCCTTCCCTGTTGGCCGGGTGTGGCTGATGCTGTAGCTGGTGCTGGTTGCATCTCGGTGATGGCTGCACCCGGGGCGTCCCTCTGTGGATTTGTCTATAGCTGGAAGCGTGGATGAGAGGGGTAGTGGTTGAGGGTTGAAACACTGTAAGGTTGGAGACCACCTGATGACCTCTCTTCCAGGCCGAGGCTTTATCCAATAGAAATGTATGTATTTACAAACTAAACAAACACCAGCAAATAGGCAGTGAGAAACGTGGTGACGAACACATTTAGTGTAGTGTCATCTATGTGCACAGATTCCACTTTCACTTCCTCAGACACACGCACGCACGCACGCACACGCACACGCACACACACACACACACACACACACACACAAATGTAACACTTAGTTTGGTTATATTTCACTCCCTGACTTACAAGTGGTTGAAGTGGAAACATGAACGCTGAGTAATACACTGTGTATAGCTTCCTACTCTGCCTTATGTCTTCACTTCAGACCGTCCTCCTCAATGCAGGAAATCCAGACACAAACAAACATACTGAGTGCTATAAGAGACGAGTGCTGCCTACAGTCTTTATAGAGAATCATCGACTTGGTCACATGCAGGTCATAATTGCCATGGAAACAATATGTGCTTGGGTTTGTTTGGATAAGTGCAGACTCAGGATATTCCCAGCCAGTGTGGATAACACATTCCTAAAGAATAGTAATAAAAAAATAAAAAATAAAATCACTTTCAGAGTAATAAAAGGGATACCTAGTTATTTGTGTGGGTGAACTGATCATCATGCAGTGGTTTCTCTAGAAAACAGGAGGGGGGGGATTGGGACTTGGGAGGCTATATTGAATCATTTATTTACATTCCAACAACTGTAAACACGTTTGAGGTAGTTGCCATGGACATCTGGGTTCATTCCCTATGTAATTGCCCATTGTTGGCTCCACCCACACTCGCAGGAAACCCCATGTGGGTACACCACCAATGACATTACCTTAAACCACCTTCCCCTATCTGTCCACCACACCATCATGATGTCTCCACCACACCACATTCCCCCAGCCAAACACCACACAAGCCATATGTCACTTTGACACCACCTGCATAATGTTACACAATCAGTATCATCAGAGCCTTGAACATATTTTCTACAGGCTCATGTAGAATGTTCCACTGAAATATGTGTGTAATCTAATAACACAAAACATTATTTTACTCTCTGACAATATTACGGCTTGACTGACAAATAAAGGCCCACAACATAATGCGCAGAAGACAATGACAGAAAGTTGTTTTGAGAATATTATGACAGAGGTCATGAGAAAATGTTGGCCAGCCAGTACGTGGAAACCAGGCCTGCAGGCTACTTTTTTTTTTAACCTGCTTACCTTGCTTTAATTAAAATGTTGCACCGTATCAAAGTTTAATGAGATAGTCCAGTCATATATGGTAGGCAGTTGGTTGGTTGTACATGATGAGCTCTAAGTCCATGTCTGATCTTATCTGCCTGGCAAAGCATCACACGGCAGACAGTACCCTCATATATGACTGCTTTCATTTTTCCCCCCCCTCTCCTCTTACTTCCTCCTCACACACACTCACAGTACAAGGGTTGAGTGAGCAAGCATGAACTGTGAGTACCAGCAGCCAGCCCATTCTCCTTCTCACATTATCTGGCCGAGACCGGTTGAAACCTGTAGCCTACCGGTTGAAACTCAAGAGACACTTCCTGACGCTGTGCATCAGCAACCAAATCCAGACAAAGCTGGAAATATAGCAAGCACGGAGAGAGAGAGATAGAGGGGGTGGGGTGTTATTATATTATAATTAAATATAGGCACAGACAGACTACAGTGCGTGATGGCTGATGACTTGAAAGGGGGACAATGTATTCCTGTTAATTAAGAGGCAAGTTATTAACAGTTCAGAATCGGGTTCATTGAGTTATTCTATAGTTTATTAACGCGCCATGAACACAAAGGGCGACGACAAGAGGGGCCGGGGGCCAAAGCAACTGCAGCCAGTTGGACTAGTTCACGTTCACATTTATAACAAACAGCGCGTCATGTCGTGTTGTCTGGAACGTCGTTGAAGACACGGCGTTTAGATAAGCACCCACCACGTCAAAACTTCACCGTCCAATGAGAGGCGTCCATAATACCGTTCACTACGGGTTCCATGTTGGACCACCCTTTTCTTCGAGTTACATGGGTAGCCCAGGCTGAATATCTGCGCATATTCTGCAACTCGCGGACAAACGGTCCGTCCGTATGTCGTGTGTCTCCGTTAAGTATGAGGGACGTTGCCGACCATCAGCCCTTCGTGGTTTTAAACGATGATGGACCCGTGAATTGGTAGCGAGAGGCGCGCGCGAAGAGCGGAGCCAAACTGGGATGTAGCGTCAGAAAAATAATAATTGGATCGAGATAACGTCACATAAGCAGTAAGTATATGTTCCTTTGGTATTTTTTTGTTTAACACATTAAACTGTTTTATTTATTCTTTTTTTAAATTGTTTTATTGTCTTGTCTATATTGCTCGATGATGTTACATTCGGAAGACACCGATAAGCCACAATGTGACATAGCCTATTATGCTGGGACAGCGTTAACCTACGCTCTGCTCGTGTTACAATAGCTTACTGTAAGTCACCTGACCCTGTACAACAACATAAGTTCATGCGCAAGATGTTCCATTTCTTTTCACACGACAATTTGAGAGTTTCTCCCGGCTCGTGGTAACGTGACTCCAAATTGAAATTACCTAACCCAACGCATTACCGAATAGTTAAGGCCTGTTTTCCACATGGCCATGTCTGCGACCTATTTCTTTGTTGAACCGGCTCAGCGGTGTGTGTGTGTGTTGTCTGTAGGCAGCCTACCCGTATAGACTAATGTCTCTCCCTCAGATGAGACTCAATTAAGTGCCAAGTAGGCTAGTACACTATGTGCTCAGCTGTGACTTGGCTATGTTCTTTGGAGGACTTTTCCCCCCGTCAGACTTTAAATTAATTTATACTGAACAACAGGTGTTGACAGTCAAAACCATTCCGAACATTTTAGAAAGGTAAAACGCCGGGTTGGGTAGACTAAACACTGCTGATCCATGCAGCATAAGGTTTAGCTATTCATAATTGGCTTAAGTAATTTCCCACGTTTGCTAGATGCTGGCATGGTTGTCCTGTAATTCTTACTGTAGGCACAACTTGAGCGGAACAGACCGGAGGGCATGTTTTTTTTGTTTTTGTTTTATTTATATTTACTTGCTTTGTTGTTGGGAGGGAAAGAGGGAACAGAAACGAACAGATGGATGCAAGAAGCAAATACAGGAAGTGCCACATCCAACAAAAGGGCACACAAGCCACACATTGCATTATTTGCTTCACTAAATGAAGCACATGCGTGCCACTGCCAAACTCCTGTGACTCACAACAGTTGGTAGACTTAGCTTACATCAAAGGTTTCCCAGCCATTCCAGTAACCACATGTTGAAACAAGTCAGGAGGATCAGAGTGATTGCACCGAGCCTCTGCTCAGTGTTTTGATATAATTAAATAGGGCTGGGTGGGGGAAAAATAACGGAAAGAAAATAATTGAAGCACTGAGGATGAGTTAAATTAACATCCAGCGTAGGTTGAGGTCTTTGTTTCCCTTCACTAACACTCTGCTGTCTGTGTGTGCGCCTACACAGTTCCACATTCACACTTGGTTGCTGTTCACTGTATCCACACAAGCAGTGTTGCCAACTCCTGCGAGAGAAATAAGCCAAATCTTCTCTCGAAAAACAAGCCAAAACAAGCCCAATAATATCGCCATATAATACTAATGAATAAATATTTGATGCATTTATCATTATAAATACTACCTATGTCTATAATTATGAATGTTTTGGTCATTTATTATACTATTACAAATATAGTAGAGACACCAGACCGATTCTGTCACTCAGTGTGGGAAAAAACAAGCCAACTTTGGCGGGAAACAAGCCGACTTGGCAACCCTGCACACAGGGGAGCAACTCACTGCCATGGAGCCATCAGGGTTACACGAGTTATTTAAGGACACATTTAGAAGGACTCACTCTAAAAACTACCATTTTACGTACGTGCCACAGTGCCACTGACTCTTCCCTTCCATCTAACATTTTGAGGGGAAAGGAAGTGGCACTTAATTCAATTCATCTGCCCAGATTTCACCAGTAGGACTATGCCAGGGATTTAATCCACCACAGAACTGTTGCTCACATATTTGCACCTCTAGTAGTGGGGCGGGTAAGCTCATAATGTTATATTATGGAAGGTATAGAGAGTATGTGTGTGACATCATCATCAAACCAGGAAGTTATGCAGGAATGCCTACTAAGTGGCAAAAAACTACTTTCTGGCCTTGACAGCCCATACATCCAAACAGAAAAGTCCTCTCTGATTGCATTAAACAACATTCAACAATGTTAAACTCACTTTGCCTGTTGCTTTGCCACTCGATGTGCCATTCACTTTAAGCATGCGCATACCCTCTATTGTGCATTTTATGATGAAAGCATGAAACTTTCTACAGTGTTTCGATATACCATGAAGTTTGTTTTCAGACGTGGAACCACTTTGGGCCCATGTTAAACCCAGAAATGTTGTTTCCTATTACAAACTTGTATGATTAAAATGTCATCTATAGGATAGCAGATGAGATAAAGATTGATTCCTAAAAGTTATATGTTGGGCAATTTGAGTAATTAGCATAATGAGCAAATTAATTGCTTAATGAGCAAATTAACTGGAAATGACTATAATTTTGCGTCCAGTTAACTTAGAAAGTCCATATTTGTGATATCCAGAAATTCATCTATTATCATGGTGAAGTGAGTCATGCAAACCATTCAGCATAATTGGCATAAATTGTGTAAAACAGGTACAAATTAGGAATGAGCTATTATTGCTTTTAGTCAACATATGAAGGTTATTTTAGAAGTTTAAAGTCTACGTCTATATTATGTTGATACATAAATTAATCTCTTGCCATAACTAAATTATGCAACCTTTCCTCGTTTGTATAATTTGCATAATTGTTTTAATAATTAGGCCACCTGTAATAGAGGCTACCTGGGAAACTGAAGGTCCCAGGTTCAATTCCAGGCCCTGGCAATGTGTCTAGGTAACTAGTGACCTCAAAGGTCTAACCACTTGAGCAGCAATAACCTAATTAGCAGAAAACAGAATTTCCCATAGGAATTAATAAGGTCTAATACACAAAGATGAAGACAAAGAAGATGAGGAGGCTGAAGGGAATGAGGAGAGATGGCGAAGAGTGAAACATTGAGTGTGAGGTTGTGGTTCTAAGTGAACTCACTAATGCTCATTATGGTACCATTTTTGTCTACTCGGTCTGTGTCTCAGAGTAGGGCTAGGGCTGTGGACAGTTGCATTAATGCGAGAACAATGGCTTCTATAATAGCATGCTAACTTTCCAAGAATATAAAGCCTGCAGTTAGCTTGGATTCTCCATCTAGGCTCTCTCTCATCTCTCCTAGATGTTTTTAAATGTAATAACGATGTCATAACATTTATATCATAAAAGTTAACAGGAATCAACGTTTCTGTAGACTATTGGGGTTTAAGTTTCCATTCATTAGAACACACAATTTAACAAACATAATATATCATTATAATGGAGAATAATGGTGCAAAAAGTGGTTAAAATGCAATTCTGAGGTCAATGACCCCTCAAGGTCACCAGAGGTCAATCAGAAAGTGATTCCAAGTCTGAAATCAAACATTCAAGCTTTAATCATAAAATGCACTATTGGTTTTGTGGTTATCTGCCCCACTACTCTGGGTGTTGTGTTTTGGGGGTTTCCTTTCATGTATGACACATGTTTCTCAGGATAGTAAACCTCTTTGGAATCTGTACTTTTGGACTTTAAACAGAAAATGATGCATCACCATTTAAGTGGATATGTTTTCCCTAATCTAAATATGTTTTGCTTCTCTGTTTCGCAAGTCTTCTCATCTAACTCATAGAATGATACATTTTTTCCTGTGCATTGCAGTGATGTTTACTCTCACCGAGGTTGCATCCCTGAACGACATCCAGCCCACGTACCGCATCCTGAAGCCATGGTGGGATGTCTTCATGGACTACCTGGGGATTATCATGCTTATGCTGGCCATCTTTGCCATGACCATGCAGATTACCAAGGACCAGGTGGCGTGCCTTCCCTGTCTGGAGGAGGAGTCATCCACATCGGAGTCCGGCTCTTACACAACACAGAGTCCACAGGAGGCTGCTTCGTCTGGAGTCCCTAGGACAACCGTGGTTCCCACTGCGCCACAGGCCTCTAAAGACTTACCAGACAGTGCCGTGCACGAGATCCATGTCACACACCAGCACAGCGTGAAGGCACAGAAATATATTGGGCAACCTCAGCCGACGGGTATCAGCACCAACCTGGACTATCAGCAGTATATCTTTGTCAACCAAATGTGTTACCATGTTGCCTTGCCCTGGTATTCCAAGTACTTTCCATACCTCACCCTCATCCATACCCTTGTGCTCATGGTCAGTAGTAATTTTTGGTTCAAATACCCCAAAACAAGCTCAAAGATTGAGCACTTTGTTTCGATTCTGGGTCGATGCTTTGAGTCTCCTTGGACGACAAAGGCCTTGTCTGAGACGGCCTGCGAGGACAATGAGGAGAACAAACAGAGGTTAACTGGCACCTCCTCTGCACCAAAACATGTCTCATTGGAGGGGAAAGAAGATGGCACTAATGCCAACTCGTCTACACCCATGCTGGGAAAGTTCTCAGGAGATAAGCCAATTGGTGAGTTCCAAGTTCCAAGTAGTATGACCATCCTTGACAAAAAAGACGGAGAGCAAGCCAAAGCGTTATTTGAGAAGGTGAGGAAATTCCGTGCACACGTGGAGGACAGTGATTTCATTTATAAGCTCTACGTAGCCCAGACTATTGTCAAAACGGTCAAATTCATCTTGATATTGTCCTACACTTCAACCTTCATGGCTGCCATTGAATTCAAACACCTCTGCGAGCCCGATATAAAACACCTGACCGGTTATAGACAGTTCTTCTGCACTCACAACATGGCGTTCATGCTGCGAAAGCTTCTCCTCAGCTACATGGCACTGATAATGATCTACGGAATGGTGTGCTTGTACTCTCTGTTCTGGCTGTTCAGGAGGCCCCTTAAGGAGTACTCTTTCGAGAAGGTCAGGGAAGAAAGCAGCTTCAGTGACATTCCGGATGTCAAGAATGACTTTGCATTCCTCTTACACATGGTTGACCAGTATGACCAGCTGTACTCCAAACGCTTTGGCGTCTTTTTGTCAGAGGTTAGTGAGAACAAGCTGAGGGAAATCAGCCTCAATCACGAGTGGACCTTTGAGAAGCTGAGGCAGCTGGTGAGCCGAAACACGCAGGACCAGCAGGAGCTGCAACTCTTCATGCTCTCTGGGCTGCCCAATGCAGTGTTTGACCTCACTGACCTCGAAGTGCTCAAACTGGAGCTGATCCCTGAGGTGAGGTTCACTGCAAAGGTTTCTCAAATGACCAGCCTACAGGAACTGCACCTCTGTCACTGTCCAGCCAAAGTGGAGCAGACAGCCTTTGCTTTCCTCCGTGACAATCTCCGCTGCCTTTATGTCAAGTTCACTGATGTGGCAGAGATTCCAACTTGGGTGTATTTGCTGAGGAGCTTGAGGGAGCTTAACTTAATGGGGAACTTGAGCTCAGAAAACAACAAAATGATTGGCCTTGAATCCATGCGAGATTTGAGACATTTAAAGACATTATACCTGAAGAGTAACCTCACAAAGATGCCCACAAACATCACTGAGCTGTCTCCACACCTAATCAAACTCGTGGTGCACAATGACGGAACAAAACTATTGGTACTAAATAGTCTGAAAAAGATGACAAATCTTGCAGAACTGGAGCTGCACAACTGTGAGCTGGAGAGGATACCGCATGCTATTTTCAGCTTGACCAACCTGCAGGAACTTGACCTCAAATCCAACAACATTCGAACCATAGAGGAGGTCATCAGCTTCCAGCACCTTAAGAGGCTAACCACCCTCAAATTGTGGCACAACAAAATCATCACCATTCCAGCATCCATTGGCCAGGTGAAGTCTCTGGAATCACTCCACCTCTCTCACAACAAGCTAGAGACCCTGCCCCCGGCCCTGTTTACCCTGCCCAAACTCCGACACCTGGATGTGGGCCACAACTCCATCACAGTACTCCCGCCAGACGTGGGTCTCCTCCACAACCTTCAGCACCTTGCCATCAACTCCAATAAGCTGGAGGTGCTGCCCAAGCATCTGTTCAGGTGCACCAAGCTCAAGGTTCTTTGTCTTGGGAACAACGGACTCACCGTGCTGCCGGAGAACGTGGGCCAACTGGTCCAGCTCACCCAGCTGGAGCTGAGGGGGAACTGCCTGGACCGACTGCCTGCCCAGCTGGGCAACTGCCGTATGCTTCGCAAAAACTGCCTGGTTGTAGAGGACCACCTCTTTGACACCCTGCCTGTGGAGGTGAAAGACAGTATCAGCAGAGAGACCAACGTGTCCTTTACCAGTGGTTTATAGCACAAATACCAATGACAATAGACCCCCAGGCAGACAGGCAGCTCCCTGATGGTTTGTTGTATCCCTGTATTATGGGATGAGATATTGGACTTCTTACTATTATTACTCACTGAGAAAATTGTGTTGATTATTTTAATGAACTGTCTTAGTTGCACTATATATGGATAGTGACTAGATTCTTTTTTTGTAACTTTTGAAAAAGTTACAAAAACTTTTAGAGAGTGCGATAAAGCGAGAGTGCTTTCCTCGTTAAGTGTGTCTGGTTCATCCAGCAACTCGATTATTAGCATTTCACAATGTTCCATTTTAAAATGTTTAAAACTAAAAAGCTTTTTAGCAACATTGTGTAATATTCCATAATCTTTTTTTCTTTCTTTTTTTTGCTGAAATGATTTGTAGATTTAACATTACATGGTATTGTACTAGGCACTCAGGTATAATTGTATCCATGGGGAACAGTCTTTCGCCTTAACTGCTGCTATTTTTACAGTGAGGGCATTTGCAACAAAAGGCCAAAAATGTCCTTTTTTATTGTCAGTGTGTGTGTGTGTGTGTCCACAGAACTCCATCCATCCATAATTAAGAAGAGGACAAAGTACAATGCTCTCTTTTTCAGTAGTAATTCACTTTTGTTGAAATCACATTACATTCATTTTCCTCAATGTCCTGCAGCTAACAAAATTATTTTGGTGTTGATAAGGCCACAGTGGGAGTTTGTGGAAGCTGTCTAGACATAGGCTAGTCCCAGCTACTAAATGACAAGAATTCTCATGTGGCATGAAACTGAACTTTTGCCCTGTCACGGCAAAGATTGTATACTGACTATGGCCTGTAGAAATGTCTTTGCACACTGAAAATGCAATGTTTGTTTAAAGATTGCTGAATTTTATTTGTGATTGATAGCACATATTCCCAACGCATACCATGATAAATGTTCTTTCTTTCTTTTTGGTGATTGATAAAGACTTGATAAAAGGGAAACATCTGTTTTCTGACCAGCTTCATCATATTTTCAAATGGACATGTGATTTGTCTTGAATAATGAATTGTACTGATCTTACTGAAAGTACATTTCAAATCCTGTAACGAAGATATAGCCTATGTCTGCCTTCATTCTTTCCAATGTATTTCCAATGTAAGTGTTCTTCACAGATAGGCTATTACAACTTGAATGAATACACAAGCAAAGTTAATAACTTTATGGCACAATAAAACGAGACAAACTTGTATTGTTATTCATTGTTTGTGCTTTGTTATGGAGTTACATTTGTGTTTACCATTTTAAACACTATCTGCATATCAACAAGGTCTCACCTGGGCTGGCCTTAGAACTTGTATAATCAGGCTTTGCTCATACATGCAAAGACAAGGAAATCCAATATGAGGATACCATGGTTATGTCACCTTGGTATTATATGTCTCAAGGGAAAACCCGTCATGAAATAGGCTACACGCCTAGCCTTCATTACTTAATCTGTATTTAGTTCCTTGAGCTAAGATTCTGATAAAGGCATTGACTGATAAAGGCATAAATTGTGCCACAGAAGTATTGCACTGCAGGGTGATAATAAACCTCCAATAACTGCATGGCTTATATAGACCAACATCCAAATAAAATAGATTTGGCGTAAAGCTCATGCACAGCAAATTAACAATATCATTTTTATGATTTGTTTAATATCCTTTGTATATCCTTTGTATTGAACTGTACTCTCCTGTGCTTGTCTTTGCAACGCCACACCAACAACGTTCATTCATGTTTATGTGCAAGTCAACGCTGCCACCTTCCGGTGGATTATGATTACGTACTAAACCCAAAGCCTAGGAACAAAATGAAAGGAAAAGATGTACTCTGACATCGAAAAGCTGCAAGCAAGCTATAAGAAAACAACATGTGACATGTCTTCTTTTATATTTAATTCCTGAACCGATTATATGACAAAGCCTAAGGTCTCAACGGTTCATAAATAGTTTTTGTTCAAGAGCGGGTCAATGTATTTCATTGAACTTCCGGTGCGAGATGTCCTGTCCCTTCCTCTCATTTTCTTCCTCCCTAGCCCAAAGCCTGGCGACGCGAGGTCACTCTCTGGGTGATGCACACATTCAATAACCCAGAATCACAACTAACCAGCAAAACGGAATGGTTTTGGACAAACTGTACACACTAACAAGATGAATCACCTCAATTCATTTCCGTATATGCCTGGGCCATCTATTGGAGCAAACCAGGCACAGGCACCGCAGAAGAAACAACAACAACAACAACAAAAACAAACTGCTGAAACTGGAAGGTAACGATAGAATGTGGGCTCAGACTATCACTTGGAAGACCTAGAGTAGACCGTTGGAAAGTTTTCAGGATTGTAAACCCGACAACGTGCTTGCGTGACATCTAACTGATTAAACAAGACGGGCTCTCCTTAAAAACGAGGATGATCTTGAAAGAACGGCTTGCTGCATGGTCATAAACGATTTGCGTTCAAATGCTGGCATGTGAGATTCCATATTCCAGCAAATACAATGGATTTATACTCGCTAAGCTAGCTAGCTAGCAGCTACTAACACGAATACACGATCAATCTACATACAACGAAAACCAATGCATACTGTTGATCACTGGCACTGCCATGTACTGTTAAAGAGCCCGTAAAGGATATGAAATAATTTGTTTCTAAATACATAACTGTTAAATAGTTATGGCTGAAAACATGTACGTGCAATGATTCAAATGATTCACCCTATATAAATGGTCAATCACTGTGGTCAACTCGATGTAAAACAAAACAATGTAAAGAAACTTAGGCCTTAATGTTAGCCTAAGATTTTGACTCTGAGTCGTAGATGTATTTGATCCATTCTGATTGACAATCTTAGGCTACCTTAATGTCAAATGTTCAAGCACGTTCGAATCATGGTTACTTTACATTACTTCCACTTACATTTTGGAAATAAATAGCCATTGAGGTTCCCACTGTTCCTGATACCTTTTGGCTGGCTACATTTTCTCCGGTTTATAACACACTATAGAATATACTGTGGTGTGACAATCTGAGAATAAATTATTTATTATAATTACTGCTTTAAATATTGCCATGGAAGTGGACTACTAGATTGATGTCGAACTGTGTATTTCTGAATTATACATGTTATGCTTTATTTATTCAAGAACGGTATGCTATTCTTTATACACACCAATTAGAGCCAAGTGGGTGGCGTGGAGTAAACCAGACAGACATAACAACGATACATCGAGTATGACAAATGAACCTACTGTACAACCTGGCGAAACAGGTATGAATCTGAATGTTACTTTTAGGTTAGTGGGTTTCTGGTTTTTCCTCAGTCCTAAGAAAAAGTCAAATTTAACCATATATTTATTGGTATTTACTATTTCTTATAGGGAGAAACTCACAATCATTACTAATTCATTTTAACTCTTGTAATGGACAGAATCACCTGGAGCTACCAGATGGAGGAGTTCATTTGCCCCAGCCCCCTTGGTTCTGCAGGATACTGCGTCTCAAGACAAAAGTACAAGCAGTTCAGAGAAGTAAGACATGGCAAATTAGTGGTCAACAGCCAGTCATTAATTAATGGAAACACATAACTGGTGCCCCTCATTTCAGCTGGCATGCTAGGACAGGGAAAGGTTGCAGTAGTACCATACACCCTGAAACAGAGAAATGTGGGTTATTTGGGAATACATGCATTAAAACAGAGACAAATGGTGTATGTGACGGACACACACACACTAAGACTAACACACTAAACCATGTTCCATTTCCTTCAGGGCTGAGATCTATGACCCATTCGACCGTTACTCGTCAGAATCCGAGCATGAAGACCAAGAAGGTCCCCATCCCAAACGCCATGCATACGAGCGGTCCACTCCAGGCCCTGGTCGCCATGATGACCATCAATGGACACCATCTCACTTTAAGGCGGATGATAGGCCCGTCCGCGATTGGCGAGGCCCCAGCCCTGACAGGAGAGCCCCTGAAAACAGAGGCCGTGGTGGCCCCAGCCCTGACAGAAGAGTAAGACCCCCTGAATACAGAGGCCGAGGCCCCAGCCCTGACAGGAGAACCCCTGAGCAACACAGAGGCCGTGGCCCCAGCCCTGACAGAAGACCCCCTGAGCAGCACAGGGGCCGTGGCCCCAGCCCTGACAGAAGACCCCCTGAGCAGCACAGGGGCCGTGGCCCCAGCCCTGACAGAAGACCCCCTGAGCAGCACAGAGGACGAGGCCCCCCCAGCCCTGACAGGAAAGCCCCTGAAAACAGAGGCCGTGGCCCCAGCCCTGACAGGAAAGCCCCTGAGCAGCACAGGGGCCGTGGCCCCAGCCCTGACAGGAGAGCCCCTGAGCGGCGGTCCTATAGCCCTGATGATGGACCACATCGGCGGGCAGGTTATGCTCAAGTCACACCCCACGCAGACCGCAGAGAACCTAGCCCCGACGCGTTGCCTGAGTGGCAGGCGAGAGGCACCGAGAGGCAGTCACAGCGTCCGAATTCCAGCGCCGAGGAGAGACTGCTCGACATGCTCAAGTCCATTCAGGCATCGGGGACGGGCAGAATGTTCTCTAGAACAGTCCAGAACGAGACATACAGAGGACAGAGTACCAACGGCGAGGAGAAAATAATGGTCCATGAGGTCAGGAAGGAGGTATGTTGAAGTACGACCAATAAGCGGCAGGTTCATACTTCATAGATAGTCCTTTTTGGGTTTTTCACTTTACTCTCTATCTGACTGGCATAGAAATGAATGATGTCAGTGGCTGTAATTTCTGTGACAGTCTCATGTTTGTTACCAAACAAGTAGTATGAGAATAGGAGTCGGGACCTGTTGTCAAATAAGTGTATGGTCATGACTCATGTTAAGCCAGGTACAGTACAGTACAGTACAGTACAGTACAGTACAGTACAGTACAGCTTTAGGCCCTGTGCTTACCTATATGTATTGTATAGAACACATGTATACACATGTAGAAAAACGTTGTTATTGAGGATGAGGGACTGCTGCGGTAATTCCGGTAAATAATACAATTAAAAGAAAAATCACCTTGTGCAGTGCGGACTGTTTCTATATTCTGTTCACTTGAGAGTCTGCACCCGTCTATCCTTCTCTGAAACTATTTGACAGCTCAGGACTTCAGTCCCGTAGTGTTAGGGTATTGAGAATGAGCATATGTAGTAACTAGAGATGCTCCGATAATCGGCAATGATGATCGGCAATTTACCCTATCTGGAGAAACCCATCTTTTACACAATTTAAGTGGTATAAATGTATAATATATAGTATAATTTCGTTTTTCATCTTTGACAGGCCAACACATTCTCTCATTCCTCCCCACACGCAAGAACAGTTTTGACGTGGGTTTTGACATAATTATACTTTTGGAAAATATTAAAATTTGGTATCGGTATTGGCCGATCATGAGAAAAACAATCGGTGATCGGTCCCAAAAAACCTGATCGGAGCATCCCTAGTATTAACTTAGTTTAGCTTCTACAATACCTCACCTAATGACTTCAATTTGTTTTTAACCACACTTACATTATGTGATGTCAGTGTTTCCCCTAGCCAGAAGCTGATAGTGTTGGGGGAGCTTTCACACATGCACGCAGCAGGCTCATGCAGAGTGCAGTGTGATTTTTGTTATTTATTTGCACTTTTTAGCGGTTTCTTTGTGGTCTTTTACAGTCTTTTGCGGTTATTTGCCCTTTTGTTTGCCTATTTGCAGCTGCCTACTAAACATTGTAACTTTGAATAATTCCTTTCCCCTTAATCTTTTGTATGTGATCTCCTTCCTGTCCTTTTCAGAGTACTACTGTGAGATCATTACCTCCACCACAGGTCCAGATGGACCAGCCACGATTTGTTGGAACAGGTAGGAGATTGTCATGAAACTGTGGGTCCCTAGTACACAACTAACCTGACTCCGCCTGCCATGCTTTTGTTATTGCTTAATGTAAATCGCTCTGGATTAAGAGCGTCTGCTAAATGCCTAAATTGTAAATTGTAAAATTGTCCGCCAGATGGGGCAGCAGAGAGTACTTTGGGTTCCCCCCTCCTGCTCCCATCCCAAAACTGCCTGGCAGTTAGAGGCGGGATAGATGCTGCTGATTGGCCAGGCCGTTTTGTGGCCGGGCATCAAGTCTGCCTGAGAGTTCCCAGATGGGAGCAGGAGGGGGGAACCCAGTGTACTCTCTGCTGCCCTATCTGGCCGAGTCAGGTTAGTACACAACAGGAATGTGACGAATAAACAATCTGAAAAATGCGTCGTAACTCGTGAATATTTTACAATTCATTTGGTAATGCATCATACATATACACAGGTATAAAAAAAATACACAGCATTTTTCACATAAATTGCAGTGTGTGTAGGACCTTCAGCTACAAGCTCACAATGTATTGCACTTGTGGGTTAGGTCTGCTATTTGTGTTTGTGAACATGTTTGAAAGATTATGAAAAAGTAAAAGTAGGGACACTAGGTTGAAGGTGGCTAATAGGCAGATTAGACGGAACTGCATTGTGAAAAGGTGTGTGCATGTACAGTACTGGTATCAACTTGTTACTGTGGGCCTGCTATTGTTGAGTGACATTCCTGTGACATTTTAAAGTTGTGAAAATATACCCCTGAGAGCGGTGGTTCAGGGGTAGAGTGCCTGGATGGTAACCGCAAGGTTGCCAGTTCAAACCCGGGCTCCCCCAGAGTTACTGTCGAAGTGTCCTTGAGCAAGACACTGAACCCCTAATTGCTCCCGATGTGCTAGTTGGTGCCTTGCATGGTTTTCGCTGCCATCGGTGTATGAATGTGTGTGTGAATGGGTGAATGTAATGCACAATCTCTGTAAAGCGTCTTGGATAAAGGTGCTATATAAATGCACCATTATATATATTCATTCTGTTAAGTATTTGTACGTATAGATAATACGTAAATGTTACACTCATTTGACAGGAGTGGAACAACTCAGACGTTCTACAGAGAGGACAAGAACCCGGAGCAAAAGTCCAATAAGGGAAATGGAAACGTAAGAATGCGGAGTTGCTTTGTGTTCCGTTTTACAAATGGGTTGATTGCTTGAACATGCAACGATTTAATAACTTTAGCCCTTGTCATATGATCTGTGCATAATGCGACCTGTGAAATATTTCATATAAAATGTATACTTTTTTTTTTGTTGCTTTTTTGCTTCTCGGTTAATCAACAGGATATGATGTATAGAGATGATATATTCCACTCAAAAAGCTTGTGGACATGGCCTCCAATAAGATAATTTAAATATCAAGAGTCGGCACAAGTTGACATCTTGTCTGACTCTGTGTTTTGTCTTTCTTTCAAAAGCCCCTTTACCTGTGAGCTGTGTATGGTACAGGTGGCCGGCATGCAGGATCTGGAGCAGCATCTGGGGAGCAAGAGCCACTGGGACACACTAGAATACATCCAGCAGCAGAAGAAATATGATGACCTGACTATAGCCTTCTTGCAGGTAACCTGTTAACCCATTTTGACCTGAGAACAGATTCTACAAAATGTCTTCTAAATCCTGACAGTTTTCTGAAAAACCTATATTTCTATGTTCGTGGTGCTCAACCCTTTTCATGTCAAGGACCCCCAGAATTATCTGTATTTGGCTGCGCGGACCCCCATCTGAGAATATGTTGTTCCATGGGACACCCCCAGAAGCAAACATTTGAGTTAAAAACGTTCACTCTGAAAGAAGAATATATTCAAAGATTTGCGCCACATTTTTACGATGAAAAAAAATAGCAGATCTACAAGCTCGTAGCGCGGCACTCTGTGCCACGCTATGAACTTGTAGATCTGCTATTTTTCAATGGCTAAAGTATAACAATGCTTAAAACACTAAAAGGAGTTCCCGTTAGAGCTGGGATACCCGACCGAAACCCGACCCGGCCCGTCGGTACCTGACGGGTCGGGCTATATAATAAGGGCCTTTCTCGGCCCCACCCTTCTGCCATTTGTTTATACTAGTCCTTACCCGTTCTGAATATATGAACAGCAAATGATGTTCATTGTGGGTAATGTGATAGGGGGGAATTGTTTACCCGTGTGGGTCTGTTGCGCGGAAAAGTGTGTCCCAGTATTAATCTGTGCCCGTCCCAACATGCATTTCGCTGGTGACACGTGATTTGCGGGGAGATGTTTTTTTTTTTTTTGACGCAAATTAATTTAATTAAGATGATTGTTAGAATGTTTGGTGTGTGTAATGCAGGGCAGGGCGGCGCTAGGTTCCGTGAGGCGGTCCGTGCGTCGTGGAGTTGTGAGATGGCGGAGAAAGCAAGCAGCTGTCTTGCTCTATGCTAAGGAAGTACTCTGACTGACTGACTGACTGACAGACAGTCCGCTAAATTATTAATAGGATTGTGTTTAGGATCCAAGATGGCCACAGCACCAGGAGGGGGTGGGGCGGAGGTGAGCAGGTGGGGTCGACATATGCCCTTAATGGGCTGTGTTTACACATTCAAGACACCTGTTTGTCTTGTGTCTGTGTTTAATGGCCGCTCCAATGCATTTCCAATGGAAGCCCATATGGTTTGACCAAACATTTTGTTTGATGGGGGGGAGGGGAGCAGAACACATCCATCAAAGCTGTGTGTGACTTGTGACACAAGTCTGGTGTCAGACACAAGGCAAGTGTCTTGAATGCAGCCCAGTAAGGGCATATGTCGACCCCGCCCGCTCACCTTCGCCACACCCCCTCCTGGTGCTGCGGCCATCTTGGATCCTAAACACATGGGAGAAGGGTGGGGCCGAGAAAGGCCCTTATTGGTGGTCAGGATTTGGTTCGGGCCAGCCATGCTGTTGATATATAGAAAATAAAGTGTAAATATGAATAAAAAACGATCCGACTAGTCTGTCTCTCTGTGTGTTTCCTGGTTAACCAGGACGCGTGGTGGAGCTGCGGGACAACGCACTGCAAGCAGCAGCACCGCTTGTTGTTGCAAGCTTGCAACGCGCTGCAAGCAGCAGCAGCAGCGAACCTCAGTCCCTACGCTAATTCTGTAGGTCAGGAGCTACAGAATGAGCGTAGGGACTGAGGTCACATATGGGGCGTAGCTGGAAGAACCAATGAAGAGAGGAGGACGGCGTTAGCCTAACGTACGTTTTAACAGCGGGAGACCTTAGGGACCAACGGCGAGCGTCGCTTGAATTTCATTGGCTATCGCACACTATCGCCGGGCGACGTCGCCCAAAAGATGAATTATTGTTATCTTTTCGGCCGACGTTCCTCCGCCCACTTTTCGACCATCGCCTGTTCGCCTGCTATCGCCTCTATCGCCTGTAGTTGCCTGTTAAAACGTAGGGTAAGGTTGAACTCACCCACGGGGGATGTGATCCTCTTCCTCCATGACAACATGTAAACCGCGATGGTTGGATTAATATAAATACAGTTTGATTTATTAGCTGTTAAAGGAGAATTCCATACTACAAGGCTTTCTTACCTTTCTTTGTAGTTGTTACGTCCCCACCAAAGAGGTCCAGGTGTTATTTTGTGCAAAAGCTCCTTATTGGCTATTTCCCCTACCATAAGCCCCAAATGAATTGCATTGAATTGAATGGGGCTGCTATGGGGTGTTGTGCTAATTCGCTTATTTCCATCGCTCAAAATTATTATTTTTTTGTATATATCCTCTCTTCATAATGTAAATAATATCCCAAGCGGCACACTTTACTACTTATTTCGATGGAATTAAGCGAATTAGCACAACACCCCATAGCCCCATTCAATTCCCATTCAATGCAATTCATTGAGGGCTTATGGTAGGGGAAATAGCCAATAAGGAGTTTTTGCACAAAAAAACACCTGGACCTCTTTGGTGGGGACGTAACGACTACAAAGAAAGGTAAAAAAGCCTTCTAGCATGGAATTCTCCTTTAAACAGTGAACAGTTGAGTGAGTAAATAACTCAATCCGTGCCCATGGACCATGGCAAATGGGCTACCAATAATATTGAATAGCCTGCCGCTGGCACTGATTGTTTGATTGAATAGCACTTTATTAAGAGTTTGCAACTTTGCACGAACAGTCCCAAAGTAGCCTACAGCTGCCCGCTCCACGCTGTGTGGATTAAATATTGCCAATGCAGAATTGCCGATGTCAAATCAATCATCAATGCTCGTAAGACTGTGTGTGTGTGTGTGTGTGTGTGTTGTGAGCGAGCGCGGTGCGCTGTGTTATACTATCAGCGTAGTAGTAGGCTATAGATATAAAATGGTCCCCTTTCATCGTAATTTACAAGACACTGTGGTATAATGTCTAAACGAACAGTCAGGCAAGTCAAGCTGTACATAATAACAATAACATGCTTGCTGTCAGTGCCTTCCTCAAAGAAAAATGAAGGGGGTGTCGGTGTCGGGCCCGGGTTGTACGCATGTATTAATAATTAAGGTCGGGCTCGTTTCGGGGTCGGACACAAAGCTCTCGGGCTAGGGTCGGGCTGGAAAAAGTCGGCCCGATCCCAGCTCTAGTTCCTGTACAGAATGGGTTAAATACAATAACTGTTAGTGCTGAATATTGTCTGGGTGGTTTAAAATTGGTACATCCCGGGATTAAATGAGTTACTTTATTCCTGGTAAAAGCCAGAAGTTCCATTTGGAATAATACAGTATAAACACTGGGCATATTAATGACAACTAAATATACAGCATTTTGTCATAGCAGTAATCTTAACTAGATAAGAACACAATGTAAATATCATTATTTAACATTTTCATGTTTATTTTATAAACCTTGAGGTGGAAAAAGCATAGCATGCATTTCAGTTTAGTTGCAATGTAGTTTTGAGTTGCTAGCCATTTATTATTTTAGTTTTTGGACACTCATTTGTATACAGTTTTAGTGTTGTCTCAATCTCAACACATTTAGCCCATTCAGGATTTTTGGTGTTTTAAGGATTATGTTATACTTTAGCTATTGAAAAATAGCAGATCTACAAGCCCATAGTGTGGCACCGCGCTACGATCTTGTAGATCTGCTATTTTTGAAAAATCTTGAAAATGTGGTGCAAATCTTTGAATTATATTCTTACAGAGCGAACGTTTTTAAGTCAAATCTTTGCTTCTGGAGGGTACCTGGAACAACATATTTTCAGATGGGATGGGCAATTTCATATAGTTTCTTGACATGAAATAGTTTGAGAACCATTGATATAGAAACACAGGTTTTTCTGAAAACAGAAAAAAATGTTTTTGTAGAATCTGCCTCAGGTCTAAATTGGTAACGTGAATGGATTTTATTGACACACAACAAAAAACATTTCTGTTACCTATTTTGAACTTTAATGACAACCGCTGCATTGACCAATTTGTAAGTGCATTCAAATTCAGCAAATTGTAAAATGTGTTTGAACTGGTCTCTTTAAACTGTAGAAGTTGAACTAAATGGTTTGTAATGGAAATGCTTTTGTTACAATTAATCTATTTCCACTCTGTTGTCTGTGGTCAGTTTACAGTAGATCTGTATGATCTACTGTACCTGTATGTGTATTGGTCATTCATGGTCCATGACTGATGGCCGCTTTCTGTTCCACCACAGGAAGTCATGATGTACAAAGTCAGACATGTCTGTAAACAGGCCATGGAGGAACCTATGATTGAAGGTAAATAATCTGGAACAAAGAAGGGTGAAAGACGTACATGGTTTCAGATGTCTTCTCTCCAGTATCGACTAGATACGGTAGATTTAATCTTTTTTTTTTTCTTATTTTGCGTCAGAACTGTGTGAAAAAGACCATATGACCAAGGTGGAAATGCTTCACTGCGCAGCCTGTAAAGTCTATGTGTCCAAGTCCACCGTACTGAAGCACCTGAGCTCTCAGGAACATCTCCACAACAAACAGGTACGGTATCATCTGCCATCCACATTTGAGTGCATGACTGAGCAGAATAAAAACATTTGATCAGAACATTCTTTGTGTTCTTATGTCGATCACTAATATATATTTTTTGAAGTTCTCTTAACCCATTTTGGGCGGGAACCCCTTTTGGTGTTAGCATTATGTTATGCTTTAGCTATTGAAAAATAGCAGATCTACAAGCTCATAGCGCGCCACCGAGTGGCGCGCTACGAGCTTGTAGGTCTGCTATTTTTGAAAAATCGAAGAACCACTGACATAGAAAGCTTTTTCAGAAAACTTTCAGGATGTAGAAGACATTTTTAGAATCTGATCTCAGGTGAAAATCTGTATAATTGTTCACCAACTGTTGAAACTGGGCCCGTTGTTCCTTTTTGGTAGGGGTTTGGATCGAAGCAGAGACTTGAGAGCCTCTCCAAGGCAGAAACCATGATGAAGGAACTAAAACCACAGTATGAACATTTTCTCAAGGTACATACTCCCAACGTTGAGTGACTGCCGTTTCTTCTAGCGGTGAAATGCCACATTTACATTTAACCTCCCTGGGCGGGAACCCCTTTTGGTGTTTTAAAGGGGAATTTCTCCCTAAACCTTTTTTTTACAAAAGTAAGTATGTATATTGACCAAAAAAAATATTTAAAAAAAAAAAAGACATAGGGGAGCTGAAGCTGCAGCTGGGGCTGGGGGGGTCTAACATCAGCTCACGTAGACCAGGAAGAGGGCAGTGTCAACAATGCATGGAGTGTTGCTGTCACATCATCTAGAACAGATGAAAACAAAAACCAATTGCGCGATTGAATAGGAGTTCTAGCGTTAGACCCCTCCAGCCCCAGCTTCATCTCCAGCCCCAGCCCCCCTATATCTTTATTTATTTTTTTGGTCAATATACATAATTATCAACGGTTTAGGGAGAAATTCCCCTTTAAACATTGTTATAATTTAGCTATTGAAAATTAGCAGATCTACAAGCTCATAGCACGCCACCAAGTGGCGCGCTACGAGCTTGTAGGTCTGCTATTTTTGAAAATCGTGAAAATGTGGCACAAATCTTTGAATATATTCTTTCAGAGCGAACGTTTTTTTAACTCATATCTTTGCTTCTGGGGGAGGTCACTGTAACAACATATTTTCAGAAGGGTGTCGGCGGCCAATTAGTTAATTCTTAGGGTCCTTGACATGAAAAGGGTTGAGCACCACTGATGTAGAAACAGAGGTTTTTCAGAAAACTGTCATGATTTAGAAGACATTTGTAGAATCGGTTCTCAGGTCTAAATGGCTTAACAAAATATGTCCTAGTTTGAATTCTTGAATATCATGCTGTGTTAAGTAATTTTTCTAAATAGAAATTGTTCTTCCTTTCAGGGTGCTGATCCATTTGAATGACTATCTAGGGAAAAATGGCCTAGGGAATGCTCTCCAGAGGTGCCACTTGCCACAGATCAAGAAGAATTCACCATAAAGACCAGCTGACTTTAAAAAAACAGACCAAATAATTTAGATCCATTTTGACTTGTCCCAGCTTGTCACCAGTGATGAGTCAGGGTTTGTAAGTTTGATTTAATTTTTGAATTAAATACAAAAGTTCTAAAAACAAATCATGATCTGTGTACAAACAGTTTTTTTTAAGAATCCTTGCATTGACAAAGAATGGTTGACAGCACAGAGCCCAAGTTTATCCTGGTTGCTTAGCCTTTTTTTTTTATTAACATCACAAAAAAATGTTTTCAGCATTGTAATCTGTGTGATAAGAGTACATTTCAAATTAAATTATTTAAAAACAGTATATTTTTTTGAAACAGTTGAAAACATTGAATATAGGAGACGGTATAATGGGCAGCCAACACTGGGTGTGCATTTTTTTTAAACCACCTTCAGTTCGAGTTTGTATAAAAAGAAAAATGCAGTGACCGTAACTAGATAAACCATATTCTATGCATAACATTAATTGAAATTCAGTTTTATTTTATGATCTCAGACTGTATTTGACTAGTTTTCAGGTAGTTTCTTTTAATTTTACAGGAGTCTACAACCAACCAGTAACTATCTGCCTTGAAAACAAACGGGCGGTGTAGTCCAAGTTTGAACATGTCAAAATACAAAAGAGACCATATTTGTCATCATGATTCTATGTATATTATAAATGTAAATATAGAGAAGAAAGGTGCTTCAAAACTGGACTAAAAGGGACTTTAAAACCATGTGATATCTGAGGTAAAGGTTGTCTTCATTAGAAATGGTTTCCACACTAAATTACTGCATAAAATAAAAACAGTCTGCCCGTTCAGAATTTTATTCCATAAAATGGACTGTAAAAACAAATGTAACATTATCCAAAATAATTATTTTCTTTTTTTGTTACCTCCAAAACCTGTAAAATATCTCCAACATTTAATGTTTTTTTTTCTCCTATGTTTGGCCAATATTTGCAGTTACAAAAGTGAAGGAACATCCAATGTACACACACATACAGTCTAGTGAATTCTAAAAAGGTGGCTTCATGAGGCAGCGTTTGTTGCTGTATGAGAGCTGTCTTGGACAGTCACGTGGGTTGGGGGGTCCATGGGCAGTGAGGTGACCTCTACCATGCTTAGCCCAGTGTGGGGGACACTAGTGTTCATAATGTGCCTCTGTAAATGTTTAATCCAGTCCTCCTGGACCGCCAAGGGACCCTGGAAGACTAGGTCACAGAACCTGCAAAGAGAAAGAGGACATGCAGACAATAAGTATGGTCCCATGCACGCATGGTACAGAAGTTCATCAGGCCCTGGTTGATTCCACCAGAAGACCTCTACGCTGTCCTGTCTGAATAAGCAAACTGCCGCCTAGATAATCCAAAGTATGTTGATCATGTGTAAGCATATCCCAATTATAATGCTGACAAAGTCCTATCTTGGGATCAAATGCCTGCATATTAATTTATGGATATTGGGGGTGTGTGAGTGAATATTTTAGTGGCTAGAAATGTGAATAACTGCAGCGTAATAGGCAAGTACTTGCTGGCCTGACATTTTCCTTAACTGGCAACCATGTCAAGTGAGATTTTCAATGTCTGCACTCAAATGAACGGAATTACTTCACGTCACATTATATAAATCCTTTATTCAGCAGGGCGCAAGTAAAAACGTAACTATAACATCTTCAGGTCATGACCTGACGAAGATGTTACGTTACATCGAAACATTGTTATTACTTGCACCCCACATGAATAAAGGCTTTAACCCATGTTGGTGTTAGCATTATGTTATGCTTTAGCTATTGAAAAATAGCAGATCTACAAGCTCATAGCGCGCCACCGAGTGGCGCGCTACGAGCTTGTAGGTCTGCTATTTTCGAAAAATCGAAGAACCACTGACATAGAAACATAGCTTTTTCAGAAAACTGTCAGGATGTAGAAGACATTTTTAGAATCTGATCTCAGGTCAAAGGGTTAACGGTCGGTTTGCTCCAGTTCCTTCCTTCTACCCGTTACCAGTCCTGCTCCTGAGATGCACCGGACCAGCCTATAACAGGCTTGAGGTGAGGTGGAAACCCCTTGTGCTTCACAATATATAAATGTTTGAAGACACATGGAATTGATAGGCTAAAGTATAATAGTCCACTATAGGCAGAATTTCAGAAATCCAGTTCATTTATGACATACATGTTTTTTTGAGTAGTGCAAACCACTCCAACAACCAGCTTTGTCTGTATGTGTCTATGTATGTGTGTACCTGTACGTGGGACCCAAAAAAATGAGCATGGTTACTATGGTCACTGACATTACGTCAGACCACAGCTGATCAGGCTATATAAGACCTTGCACCACTCAGTTCACACGGGTGTGATTTTTTCTGTATGTCCAGCTCAAAAATGGCCAATGCCTCAAACTGAATTTAAAAAAGAGCCTATGGCTAGGTACAGCTCAGCATGCATCATCCTATGATGGGACATCATATCTACCATAAAAACTGAATTATGCGGCCCGGGCTGGTAAACAGCGTGGCGCGGGTTCGAGTCCCGATCCCAGACGACCTTTGCTGCGTGTCCCCCCCCACCCACCCACCCCATCTCTCTCCTCGGTCAACCAACCAAATCAATAAAGGCAAAAATCCCCAAAATATCTTTAGAAAAGAAACTGAATTGTGATCAACAAACCTGCAGGTGAGTCTATACATTTCCTCTGGAGTGTGTGACATGGGCACCGTCTTCTTCTTTGAGCCAGGCCTTGATCGCTGCCTCGTTGCTTTACAGTCATAAGCTGATGGACAGAAAAACATTGCCTTGTATCAGGTTAACTCTGAATATAACGGAGTTCGGTGAAATTATCCAAGCCAAACGCTTAGGACCTTATCAGCCTTTTGAACATGTCTTCATTACTGAGATCAGTCAGCCTTATTCATGATTGTTACTAAGTACTCAAATATCAGATTCAACACCTCGAAATCACACAAAACTTCATCAAAATGCTATTCTCATGTTAGGTGTTCTGACTTACATTTTAATAATTTAGGGTTCAATTTAACTCCATGCATATACATGCATGCATATACTGTAGTATGGGACTCAGTTATGGATTGTGGCACAATTCATTTCTTTTTGAGCCGAATTCAAACGAAAATAAAAGCCTGGGTACCGAGTCCGAGGCTATGGCACAATTAACCTAAATCTAACATTACTTCTGCCAATGTCTACTTCACTCTGCAAAATGTTCCCTTATTTACATGTACGTTTATGTATGCATTTTACATTGTGTTGAAAATCACAAAAAGAATAGTATTGTTAATTTTCTTTAAATTTATATTAAATTATATTTTGAGAGGCACCAACCTTCAAAAGATACAGTAATATATACATTTATCTATGCATGTGTATACATACTACCGGTACATAGATATATGTATATGGGTATAATGTAGTATACACACACTATATACATATATCTTTCTCCATTAGTGAGAAATGTGACAAAGGTTACACCTGTCAAAAAGGCTGGTACGGTTCCTCCTGAAAATCATTAGCGCTACACACACAAATGTTACAAATACTAGTCACAGGTGTAAATATGATTTTTCCACCAGGTCTGTAACTAAGCAGATCCGTTGTTGGATATAACTTGCATTTTGAAGATGTAACAAGTAAAGGACTAGTAAGGCTTCATTTGTGGGACAATCTACAGTTTTATTTACCCACATTCTACATAAGACTACTGTGGCTATTATTATAGGTTTACTGTCTTTGCCACCACCTAAACTTCCCATTATATGGCAGATTATCCATTCCAAGGTAAGAAATACTGGCAGAAACTACGATTTCTCATTGTCTGCCGACGTCCATTGGGTGCGAGTGAAGGGGAGCACTGGTTTGTTTTGACACAACAGTGTAATTCCCCTTGTTTATCGGTAGAGGTCATGAACCGCACAATAGGGCTTTAAAAACAAACCCAATGGTTCTTGGTCTAGCTAGCTGGACCCGTGTGATCCACCCTCTAACAGCCACTGTGGGACATCCTTTTCTGACCCTTGTGGGGCCCCGGGACATACAATACACTTAATCCCACACTGACTGTGCATTTTATATTGAGATTCATCTTACTGAATTAGTTTCTGCACCAGCAATAACATCTCTAGCAGATTCCCAGAACCCGCAATAAACTATAAACTACATCAACATCTAAGGATCTAGTGTAATCACTTGAGTTAAAGAATGTCAAAAGTCTTCATAAAGATACAGAATGATGGCCCACTTACTGGTTCCTTCAAGTAAGGCAGTGTTTTTCCGTTTTGCATATGCCCGCAGGTGATTGGACAAGCTAACGCCACTGTGGAAAGATGCATTGCAATGGACACAAACCTTCCTGTTGAATTCACCTTTCTCTGCAAGAAAGACAGTAAGACAGACACAATACAAAGTATAGTGAATAATACACATTTCGGAGCAGTCCAAAGATACCTTACAGATGGCCCCAAGGCAGACAAAGAACCATTTAAGTCCATCATTTATTCTGACCTCTCCCCAAAAAGTCCCATCCGTCCATTTAAGTCCATAATAATTATCCGTAATTTATAAATTAATTAAGGGGTCAGGAGTCGGACCGATGGGACTTTTTGGGGAGGGGTCAGAATAAATTATGGACTGAACCCATTTTGACCTGAGATCAGATTCTAAAAATATCTTCTACATCCTGACAGTTTTCTGAAAAAGCTATGTTTCTATGTCAGTCGTTCTTCGATTTTTCAAAAATAGCTAAAGCATAACATAATGCTAACACCAAAAGGGGTTCCCGCCCAAAATGGGTTAAATGGTTCTTCGTCTCAACTCTTCACGGACATGTTCCCATGGTATCTCAGTGTGTACTACAAATATAGTATTGATGCACATGATCACGTCACACTTGGTGATGGCGATGTCCACAAATCACACTTTTCGAAACACAATCAGCTCTGCATAACTGTAGTGCCAGGTTTTCAGAGGGTTGCACCGTTTCCTGTTCCAGTTTATTCATATTTCACCATATATCTTTTAAATTGCAGGTTGGAACTGAAAAAAACACATAATGACACCTTCAAATGTGTTTCCAGTTTGCCGCTGAGCCAATCAAATGAGGCTATGGAAACTGGATCAGGAAACGGATCTACAGTATGACACCTTCTGAGAAATAGGGACTTACAGTAAGTTATGAATATGCACAGAGCTTATTATGCAAGCAATAAAGTAAAAAAATGTATGGTTAAACAAAACAAACGTAGGTTTTTGTTTAAAGGGATCCTCGTGACAAAAAAAATAGTTTGTAATTTTTCTTATTATTGTTTTTACGTTTTCTGAGCTCTAATGCACCCCAAAAACCTGAACTTTTAACATTCAGTAGATTGTCTGTGGTCTGGGGTTTTCTGGCTCAAACAAGTGCTCTTTCCTACATAACAATTTGCCAGCAGATGTCACTGTTGAGGGATTTTGCCTGTTTTCATTGCAGCTCAAAAGGCTCACACCCCAGACCACAGAAAATCCACTGAATGTTCAAAGTTCAGGTAGTGTGGGTGTAATTTGAGGTCATAAAACCTAAAAGAAAAACGAAAAAGAAAAACAAATGAATGTCGTGAAACCTTTAAAAACTGGTTTAGCTGCAAGGACTATCATATTTACAGTATGATATGCCCCCTTACAGCTGCAACATCCCTGTTCTCTTCGCTTACAAAGTCAGTAACCACCTTCACCTTGATTGGTAGATCAGGTTGTTTGGGACTGATCCCGAGCACCGATTGTTGTTCTCACGATCTGCCAATAGCCATACCGAGCTTGTGCGTAAGGAGAAAATTTGAATATTTCTAAAATTATAATATGTCAAAACCCACGTCAAAACTGTTCCTGTGTGTGGGGACGAAGGGGAGAATGTTTAGGCCTGTCACAAAGATGCAAAACGATATAATATGTATCTGATTGATTTTTATACCACTTAAATGTTATAAAAGATCGGTTTCTCCAGATCGGGTAAATTGCAGATCACCGATCGAGTCACTTGATTGAATATTATACATTCAAAATTGTCTTTGATAAATCGCCCTATCAAGCCCTAAGCCAGGAAATGTCGTTTTTGATGAAAATGTTGAAAATTATAACCAAATAGCCTATTTTCCGAATAAGTAAAAACAACATTGGAAATGTGTAGAGAGAACCCATTGCGAACTCATTTCAGGTTTTTAGGACTACAAACACTATCTGGCAAGTAATCTGTACTTACCCGATATTGACTCTGGCAGTGAAGAGACATCTCTTGAACCGGTACTATGGTCACCGTTTGGAGAAACTGGCATGGTGCTTTTTGACATGGGTGAACAACACTTCAATTTTGACTCCTCTTGACACTTCCTCTTTTTTAGAATTCCTATCAAGGCACTCGCACTCGAGAGTGATCCTTTAACCTCTAACTTGGTCTCTAAATGCTTATTGTCCGATGCCTGTCCCGAAAAAGAAAACTGTGGTTTGGCATCATTGTTGTAAAGGTTTGGAATTGAAGTATGTTTGGAGATTCTAATGGGTGGGCGTGGTAAGCCATCGGTGTTGGCCAGCTTTGAGGGAGCACCATATCGGTAACGGACCCGGTTACGTTTCTTGCCCAGAATTTGAAGTGCCCTCTGGACCTCCTTCTTGTCTCGCATCAGCTCCCGGAGTAAGCATAATGGGGATTTGGTCTTTGTTGCAATGTTTCTACCGAGCCGTTTCAGGTGGCCTCGTATATGGTTGGACTGCCCAGTCTTGTTATCAAATGAATCCCCACACAGTGGACAAGAGTGGTTGCTCTTGGGGACCTCAGATTTGGGGACCTCAGATTCCGACTCCAATTTTAATGCTGCAAAAAGGGAAAAAAAAGAATATCAGATATCAGTCAAAACGGTCATCTGTGCATTCGTCATTATCACAATGAAGTTCACTAGCTATGTTAAACTGTACATTTCACACATGCATGCAAGTTTTTATGGCAGGCTACTAAAGACATTAAATGTCTTTAGTAGCCTAACAAATTTTGTTATGACATGGTCACAGTACCCTTTTTTAATTGTCGAATTGCGGACATCCTGCGGCGATTCCTTGGCCTCTTGTCTTGAGAAGCCACGTGCTCAGGAGGCACCACATGGCGTGCGTTGTAACTCAGGCCGACCCTATGAAGATGTCCTCTCACGTGATTGGACAGTCCAACGCCGGACTCGAAGATTGCAGGACAATATGGGCAGGTTTTGTGATCCGAGTCCAACACTGACAAGTCATCGGTGAACGACGGTTCTATCACCAATGACATGGTGTTGGGCTCAAAGGGTTCTTCGGAACACTCGGTTTCTATGCACTCTTCCTTGATCTCGCACTCTTCCTTGATCTCAGGGGGGTGGTGGTGGTGGTTGTCGTCATCATCATCATCATCATTATCATCATCATCATCAGGGTTGTAGTCATCATCATCATCGTCGTCATGTGTTTCGGTCTTAATTTTGTCAAACAGTCTCTTAGATGCCTGCAGTGCACCCCTCATAGACATTCTCCTACTATAGGTGTAAATGATGTGCGGTTTGTCTTGCTTGATATCATTGTCAAAAGGTGTAGTGTTATCCGTGTCCTTGAATTGGAAAATGTCTTTTTCATCACAGTCTTCCATTTCTTCGGACAGGTTTAGCCTCTTTGGACTTGGCAAATGTTTTGGTAAGATGAAACAAGAGTCCTGTTCAGTAGTGTTGCGATATGGAGTACTCATTTTTCTTTTCGAGGGTGACTTTTTCACAGTTGGCTGATCTGAGGTTGGCTTGGGTGCATCTTGGCTGTTGAGATCTTTTTTTGCTGATCTAGCATTGCTTGTAGAAGAGATACAATTGGATACTGAAGACATTGCATGGCCATTTGAGGATTTATTGGTATCTTCAACTTTTACTGTCAATATACCAGGCAACTCATCATCACTTTTCTCAACATGGTCCTGAAAAGATGTGCTACAGTTGTGCTCTTCTTTTCTCTGTTGCTCTTCAGTTTTCCTGCTATGTTTTTGTCGAGACAGGAGATTATTGATGGATTTGTCAAGTTTTGATTCTGTTAATCGAGGCTTGATTCTTGTATTTATAATCCGTTTCTGTCTATAATCTGTCTTGAAAATGTCTGAAACCTTATCAGAATCACAGGGTGCTCGTTTTGTTGAGGCCAGGCTTTTTATTGAGATTTTAGATGTGAACTCTGAATCTCCTACAGGAGATTTGCAGGTAGGTGTGGGACATTCTGCGGGTGGTTGTGCATTTCTTTCACTCTCCTGTTCAGCTTCGTATGCCTCATAAGTCTTCTGATGACGACGATGAAGGTGATTTTTGAAAACACTTTTGCTAAAGGCTCGATAGGAGCAAAGTGTACAGGAGTAAACTCCGACATCCTCTTCCTTTGGAGATGGATTAACAGTGTGCTGCCTAATTTCATGTTTGTCAAGTTCTTTCTCAGACAGAGCCTTGAAGCTACACTTGTCACAGCCAAAGTGTCGCTTGTCCTTCTCGTGTGTCTTGGCATGCTGAACGAATGCGTTTGGGCAGTTAGTTCCAAATGAGCACTGAGGGCAAAAAAGTTTACAATTTTCATCCTCCTCATTCTTGCCCTTGATCTCTTCAATGAGTCTCTCCCTCTTCTTCTGGTGAACTGTCATGTGCTCAAGGAGCAAGTAGCTGTATTTGAAGGACTGTCCACATTCCCGGCAAATGAAAGGCTTTGGCGACATATATGGAGGATCTATGTGAGACTTCATATGGCGTTGCAAATGTTGTTCTCTCTTGAAAATACTGTTGCATTCTGAACAAGGGTAACCTGATGATTTCTCCTCTGAGTGAGAGAGCACCTTCAATGGGGAATGCCTATGACCGATATTGTTCTCATGTGAATTTATTGATGGTGCATGGTATAGAATTTGCTTGATGGCCTTAGCAGTTCCATTGGGATACTGTGGTACTTTGCTTGTTGGTGATGACTGTGGTTTGGAATGCTTCCTCGGGGTTCGTACCTTCCTGATGGGAATTGAGTCTACTCTGTCTTCTTCACCATCAGATGAGTCCTCAGGCGACTTAAGGCTCTGATTAAGGTCTTCACTGGGATCCACCATAACCACCATGTCCATTTTCCGTTTCCTCTTTCTTTGGCTGATGGGGGGAGTGACAACTTTTTGTGGTTCCTCTCCGGGGGAATCATCATGATTATCCCACAAAAACTGCATAAACTCTTTGCGTGGGTCCCAATTAAGGTCACTGGCACTGCTGAAATTGTCTAACGAATCCTCTGGTGAATCAACATCAAATCCCCATATTCCCGTAGTGTCGATTTCTTGCACCGTTTTTAATGGGGTGATGCTCTTTCCCTCCTCCTTCTCCGTGGATAAACTGTTTGGTTCATGGGATTGTGTAGCCAGGTGTAAGGAAGGTCCATTTCCCAAGCCAACTGGAAACAATATATCTGTGTTTGATAGAACATCAAGGACATCATTTTGTTTTAGAGAAGGCTTGCCAAAGGAATCAATGTAAGAGATTTGATCTTGCGCCATTCTCACTGGCTCTTGAAGGAGTGTGAGAGCATTCATCTCATGATCTGCATCTTTGTCATCTTCATCAAGACCTGCCAGACATGACATTTCTGTAGCTGTGCCCTAGAAAAGAAAAATACATAATTTTAGATTATCCAAAGTTCCAAACCTAATACCATAGTACTAGACAAAGTGACAAACCAACAAGTCATTAGCTTGATAGCTCTACAAGAGTAGCCATTTACCTAGTTTTAGATTAAAACTCAATGGGCTATATGCACACAGAATAACTTCTTACTTACGGGCTGCTTCCCTACTTCCTTCCTACACTTCACAGGTGTTACAGATGATACTAATGAAGGCTCTGTTCCATTCTGGTCAAACAGAGCAGGGTGCTGCTATTGTGCATGTTTGACTCACTGGAATCACTCTGCTACACCAGTGCATCTCAAAGTGTCCTTGAGTGTGTTCCAAATGGCCCTGTACAAGTCTGTAACTCTGAGAGTGTACAAATGGAACCAAATGGTTATATTTGGTTCCATTTGTTCCATTGTTCCATTTGTACAATTAAAATAAAAACTTTGAGAACCACTGCACAAATGGAACAGAGCCTTAATTAGTATAATCGTTAACACCTGTGAATGATGTAGGGAAGCAGCCCGGAAGCAAGGAAGCTTTGAGAAGGAAAGGCAATGGTCACGTGACTGGGCTGCGCCATGACACTTTCATGGACACTTTCATGGGAGCCAAACTCACACCGGAAGTTCATAGATGGCAGTGAATGGAGCCGGCTGGACCAGTAATAAACAAATATTATTTCTGAACAATTGAAACCTTTGTCATATAATCGGTTCAGGAATATAAACGAAGACATATCACAGGTTGTTTTTTAATCACTTGCTTGTCGATGTGCACAGTATATAATTTTATCTGAGGATCTAAACAGCAGCACGTATCGTTTCTGGCACCGAGGTATCGCGATATTTGGCTGCCAGACAGGAAACGGTGGGAATACTCGCGATACTTGGTACGTTCAGAAAGGTACTTTGTGCTCTTTAGATACCATACCTCTATAAACATTACACAGTGTACACATCGAAAAGCAACACAGCAGACAATAATGTGTTATATCTTCTTTTGTTTTCCAGAAGCGATTACTTTACAAAACGTCTCAGTCATTCAGGAATAGTGTTTGTGCATGAGCGTGCGTCACAGAGCGCATGTTCGGGTCTGTAAGTCCCGGAAAAGATGCGCTGTGATTGGCCAGTAAATCACTTGAGTGGCAGCGTGACGTAACGTGCCTTCCACACTTCCGGCGTGCTTCCTCTCCCAGTGTAAATTCTTCCGCCCCTCCTTCAACACATATTGCTCCAACGAACTGCAGCGGCCAATGAGGCATCTATTTTTGAGTGGTGCAAACCACTCCAACAACCAGCTTTGTCTGTATGTTTGTGTACCTGTGTACGTGTACGTGTCCGTGCAAAGGTGAGCATGGTTACTATGGTTAGTGTGTGACGTCACTGACATAGCTGATCAGACTATATAAGACCTTGCACCACTCAGTTCACACGGGTGTGATTTTTTTAACCCATTCTGGGCGGGAACCCCTTTTCGTGTTTCACCCCCTCAGGCCAGGAACCCATTTTGGGGTTCTGTACAGTATGTACAGTATTCAAAAATGTAAAAAATGTGATGCTGCTATATAAATATTTGAAGTTTTTCAGAAAACGTTTTTAGAATCGTCCTTAGGCCTAAATGGGTTAATATCTATGGTTTGGCTCCCATGAAAGCGTCCATGAAAGTGTCATGGCGCAGCCCAGTCACGTGACCATGTCCTTTCCTTCTCAAAGCTTCCTTTCCCGGAAGTAGGAAGAGTTATATTCTGTGTGCATATAGCCCATTGTGCCTACTTAAGTCCAGTTGGACTACCTGGCTCTATATCGTTTATATTCATTATTTTTCAGTGATGTTGAACATTGGTATACGACTGATAACTAAGTCTAATTATTGTCAGGCCCATCACATGTGTAGGGAACAAGGGATTGCGTCTCTCTGTCAACTCTCATTGCATGACAAATCAGGTCTCCCAATCACAATTTGGTACATAAATAAAACTGAACAAAGTGGATTCGGCCAATATATTAAAAATCACACCCGTGTGAAGTGAGGGGCGCTCTTATCATCATACATCATCTCATTCTGGCCAATCACAATTTGCGTCCTCACTTTTCTCAGCCAATCAAATCATTGCTATTATTCACACAAACACACAAAGCTGGGCACGCCCCTCAAAGATAAGTACTGGGTGACCCAGTAGCCAAGTGGTTAGAGCACATATCACATAGGCACAATGCCCATTGATTTAGTCAAGGAACGCCCTAAACTCAAAGGTTCTAACATTCAACATCACTGTAAGTATTGGCTGCCATCGCATTCTACATACAGTACTGTGCAAAAGTTAGGAACTTAGTTATTTTGTCCTAAACGTTATTATGAAATACAAATAGGTTAGATTTGTTTAGCATTCCTTTTGCAAATAGTGAACTATTACAGTGAGTGAGAAGGAACATACAAAACGGACCACTTTCCAAATTTTGTAGGTATTACATGATTATACCAAACGTGCTGATGATCCACAACATAATATAGCCTATAGATTGAACCATAATAATTAACTGAAGTAGAAACAGCTGTGTAGGGGAAAGCAGCCATACTAAAAAGGTGAGATTGCTGAAGAAGTTTAAAAGTTGAGGTTGCTTAAGACAGTTTTAAAAATAAACCTTACACCATCACTAGAGTGAGCATAGCAACAAGACACAAGTCCTGCCAAGTCATCCTGCCATCAGCAAGGTTTCTCAAATTCAGAGTTGTTTCCAGATGTTCTGTCCAACCTCTTCTGCAGAAGCACGAAGAAACAGGCAGCGTTGAGGACTGGAAATGCAGTGGTCAGCCAAGGAAACCGAGTGCTGCAGATGAAAGACCCATCAAGTAGACTTCCCTTCACAATCGGAAGATGTCCAGCAGCACCAGCAGATCAGAACTGGCATAAACCAGTCAGACCCTAGTACACCCATTTACAGTCTGGAGAGAAGTTGTCTTCATGGGGTCTCTGGTGGCTCAACCACACACTGACCACATGCTTCTTATGAGTTGACCCAGGTGTGAATCTGACTCCCAGTGTCTTGTCTTTCTCTCTGCCCTAGGTTTGTCTACACTCTCCTATCTAATACAAATAGCAAGAAGCACAAAATAAATGAATACAAAAGGAAGTGGTCTTCATGGAAGACTTGCAGCCAAATCCACTCCTCCAACATGGAAACAAAACCAAGCGACTCACCTTGAACACACAAGGACTGTCTGGAATGCAGAAAAATGGCTGCAGGTGGTCAGGACTGATGTTGATGATTTTTAATTATTTGGCTCTAACAGAAGGCATGTTCTTTGCCGAAGGGATGGAGTTTGCTCCAAGGATGGTGAAGTATGGGGAAGGTTCCTTGCAGGTTTGGGGCTGCATTCTGCAAATGGAGTTGGAGATTTGGTCAGAATTAGTAGTCTCCTCAATGCTGAGAAGTACAGGCAGATTCTTATTGATCAAGCAATACCAAAAGTGCATGACAATGACCCCAAACACACAGCCAGAGTCATAAAGAACTATGTGCAGAAAAAGAACAACATGGAGTCCTGCAATAGATGGTATGGCCCCAACAGATCCCTGCTCTCAACGTCACTGAGCCATTCTGGGATTGCATGATTTGAAAGGTGCATTTGAGACCAAGTCCACAAAAGAACTGTGGAAACTTCTCCAAGATGTTTTGAACAACCTACATTCCAAATAGTAAAACCTTAACAAATTGTGCATAAGTGTACTTAGGACTAGGTGCTGTTTTGGAGGCAGAAACCAAAGATGAATTGATTTAGGGTTTTTCGGCTTACTACACTTTAATCTTGTTAATTTCGATTGATTTCCAGTGTGCGAGCGTCAACCGGTTAGATTTTATATGGACTGACTGAACCGGTAGTCCGGTACACATCATTTTGAGATGTGCTGGCAAGGTAAAAAAAAAGTCTAACAGAAACCTGTGCTGATGACGTCACGCTTACTTAGCCACAACGCTAATGGGCTCTGTTAGAATCTGCATCTTATAAGCAACTTGTGGTAGTATGTGTTTTTTGAAGTACAATATGCAATTACGCATTTACAGCTTGTGGCTGCTATCAAATGAAAAACAAAATGGAAAACTGTGCAAAAAGGAATATCAGAAAATCGAATTACTGGTAGCTAAGGATTACAGATTTCACTGACACTAGCCTCGTCAAGGTTAATCGCCAAGGTTTATCTGAGCCAGTGTCCGTGGCCTGTTCACCTAACATACATGAAGTTTTAGAAAATATTATCATTGCTTTTATGAAAAGAAAAGTGGTCAAAGTCAGTATTATCGGTCCAGTTTGACCCTGAAAATCAAATCGGTTTGTACATTTTCAACCCAAGCCTAACACCCACTTTGATTGAATTTCTGACCAGTTACACATGGTGTTCGGCTAGCAGAGGTCGCTAGTTAGAAAGACTTGGAGGTGTAACAACTACTGAACAGAATGTCAGAGAGGTACTATACCGAAAATCTTATTGGGGAATGCTGCAGCCTTCATTTTCAATAGAAACCCGCTACATAAAGCTATAAGTGATGCCAGATACTAAATAGTGATGCCAGATACTAAATCTACATTGAGCTGGCCCAATTTTTTTTCTTTGGGCCAATGACACTGCGAAGCAAACAATTTGTAATATTAAGAGTTAGTAAGACAGAGTTACAACAACTCCGTTCACTTCATGGGGCCAGTCCAATGGCGGCTCTTCTACATAGACTTCTATTGGCGAATAGTGACAAAGGCCTGAACCGGAAGTTGACGGAATGCATTGGAGTCTATGGGCTTTATAGTGACAAACGAGTTACATGAACCATGTGACCGGGCTGTTTTAGGCCCCTCAATGTCGTAACTCTTATCTTACTTAACTATAAATGTCACAAAAATTGTTCTAATTCTAAATGGAGTCCACAGTACACCACAACTATAATGACGCCAACAGTGAACAATATAATTGAGATCACTTTCAGAGAAATTTGATGAACGATAGAACACTGACAACAACCAATTAATATCTACTTAAAATTTCAAGGCATGATATTCAGCACATCACTCACATTCAACATAGAACCATGCTTGGTGTGGGTGGCAATTAAGGCCATACATACATATAACAGCTTTATGACAGAGATGGTATATAGGCCTGTCCATATATATATATATATATATATATATATATATATATATATATATATATAGGCCTATATATATCATGCACACATTGGTCTACCAAGTTGGAATTTGCTTGATTTGGTTAATTATTTACATTGTTTTTTTGTTTTCCCACAAAATGGAAGCTATATATGAATGAATCTAAAATACAAATGGCATTTTCAATGAATTAATAATGGCAATGGTTGCCATGGAAGAAAAGTCGTTGGATTGAGATGTTTTACACACATGATGGGCAATAGGCTACATCTTTCAAATCCGCTCTTTCTCCGGAAAAAGAAAGGCTTTTGTAATGATCACACTCACATCACATTCACCGCACAGTAACGTTAACTGCAAATAAAGGGGCAACCCTCATAATGGCTTTTGATGAGCGCATATGGACTGTATTCTACAGCTAAAACTTTCAGCACTGTAGTTGACTTGCATACCAGCCCAAAAGCTAACCCCTGCTTTGTAAAGCACCGACATAGCGAACAAATAGTAGTTTTCATGGTGTTCTGCAAAGGGATCATATTGCATTTTGTTCTCGTTTGTGTCACGCTGTGTTGTTGGATGCTGCTTGCAGGAGCTGCAGCCCATTCCATTTAGGCTGTGTTCCATACCAAAACCCAATCCTTAGGCTACATTTACAGCTTTATGTCAATTATGGCTCGCATTTACAATACATATGTCTGTATATAAGTGAAAGACAAGGAAAACGTTACCTAGAGACGACGTGGATGCAGACAAGGTGCACTTTAAACGCTGCATTGAATTATTTCTTACTTTCGTCTTCCATCCATTTCACACAGTCGCCATTTTCCGTGGTGGTCTGGTGTGGAACAATCCATTTCTTTTGAGAGGTTGACCATACCCAATATCCACAGAATAGTCAAATACAACGCAGGCAACTTCTCTAAATAAGCATATCCTTACAATCAATTACATTTATACACTTTACAATTGCAAAATAATAGGTTTATAATGTTCATCTTCGAGAACATTCTTACATTGTATCGCCATGTCCCCCACGAGACGAGATGGTTCATTCCAGATAGGAGGCATACAAAACCTGAGTTAATGACCATCTCTTTGGAGGTAGCAGATTTTTTTCCCTCTCCCAGCCAGGTTGATAACGGTTAATCACAACATTCATTCATATAATAAAGTGACATTTGATTCATCCCAACCTGGATCGATATCCCTGGCATATTTATATCTTAATACGTTGGCTATTTGAGGACTCCAAAATTCCCAAACCAACCTAACAAAGATGTTGCCATCACACAATCCCCTGGTGGAGGGATATTATCTGTAGTATAATGATTTATTCAATTATTGTCGCTCTCATGGCGGATTTTCAACACAGCATAAAAAAAACGTTAAATGTTTGCAATGAATGCAGTCTCCCCGAGAGTAGCACGATAATTTGATTGTTAGCCTATATTTTGATAGTAGACTATTAATAACCTATTAACATCTTCTCGCGCGAGGATACTGTGTAGACTAGAGAGTAGAGATAGGCCCCACACGTCTCGTCTCGTGCAGACTAGAGGTGCAGACCCACTCTGTGGTGCAGAGTAGACGGTCGTTGAGTTTAGTTAGCAAACTGACTTTAAGGTCAGCAAGTGGGTAGCTACACAAAGAGGAGAAAACGTGTAAAAGTACAGGTTTAAATTACCAATGTTTACTCTGTCAGTGTCAACACACTCACTCGCTTTACTTTTGACGAATAATTAAAGTTAACTCATTGTTCGTCTGAGAGGCTGCTTGACTTGACATAAAGAACAGGTAAGCTAGCTAAAGAGTTGGCCCTTCTCTTATAAGGATAGAATGAACGTAAAATGACAACGTTTGATTACGCATTAATAATTCTAGCTATTGTTTTTCCCTGGTTTCAGCTGAGCCTGAGTTAATCCGGTGAGATGGTGGACCAGGGTGGCGCCTTTTCCTTGGACAACCTCTTCTTTGAGAGGCCCATTGTCCATAAAGTGTAAGTAGAACACACAAGCAAGACATATAACAGTAGGGCTCTGAGTAGGCCTACATAGAAAGAAACAATATTAGCCTAATGTTTTCTAAACAAATGGTTTTTAGCAGCTTTTTAAAAGCATTGATTGACTGCATTTTTAGGGACAATTTTATATCCTATCCATGGTGAAACTCGCAAACTCTCTACAACACACAAAACTCTAACAACTCATATTAAACCTTAGTTAGGTTTAATATGAGTTGTTGAGTTTGGTGTGTTGTTAGAGAATTAGTAGTTTGGTGTGTTGTTAGAGAATTCGTAGGCCATATAATGGTGTGATAACACCCTTTACAGAATTACGCTGTTTGTTACATTGTACAACCCAGAGTCATGAATAGAACAATCACATATTTATTCCTCCGAGTCTGAATCTCTATATCTACAGAAAGCCGATGTGCCAAGAGGCTGATCCATGGCGGTTGGAAATGCCTCCATCTTTCTCTCAGATCCCAGCCACGCAGGACATCCTTAAGGAGGCAGAGAGTTTCAGTTTCTCATCCTTGTACAGTATGTACTAGTGTGGTTTCTCATCCTTGTACAGTATGTTGTGTGGTGCATAGACTTGAGTAAACATTTCAGTATCTGGCATACACAAGTCTTAACAAACTGAAGGAATACAACTGTTCAGTTGGATTCCTTTTCAGTATGGTATGAAAATCAATTTGCTCATTTTTTAAGGCCTATTCATACTCCATAAACAAAGTGTTTGGGTGAGCGGTGAGTTGCTTATCACCGTGGCGTGAGTGTGTGACGTCATGTTGTAGTTTTCTACAACATATAGTACAGTATGCCTTTTCTACGTTTTTTTCCTAAAAGGACATGTCCAAAATAGGGATAGATTATTTCACTTTAGTGATTTCTTTCAATGACTGTGAAATGTAAACAAACAAATCAAATCTATATATGAAGCCATTAACAGATAAATGTGTCTGCTTATGTGTACTACACTTATACAGTATGGCTGAAGCTGTGAATAGACAATGACATGTATTGACAGTGGTATGGTCCTTTAATTGTATCAAAGTCAACAATCCTGAACTCTACCAAAATATCAGTAGTGCAATTACTGGTACTGACTACAGTACTTAAGTGTAATGATCTTCTTCATAGATTTCTCCCAGAAGCCTGATCAATTGCGGCCATCTCTGACAGACTCAGTTGACACAAGCGTCAAAGTCACCAGTTCTCAGAGATTCAACAATGCAGAGGAAGTGACAGAGGAAACCAGGGACGGCAGGTGTAGTGGCCCTCGGCTGGGTGAAGGGTTCATGGATTCCTCCCGGGATGCCAATCAGTGTGGCAGAGGTGGAGATGAAACCCCGCTGGACTCTGGTCACGGGGCTGTCAAGGGAAAACATTTCACCCTGGACTTCAGCCAAAGACCTCCTCTACGGAGAAGGCAAGCATTTTTATCCAGGAAAACAATGTACAGTATAGCTAAATCCAAATCCCTTTGGTTGTGTTTTGTACATTCAGTTGCAGGCACAGTATAATAAGAGACATGCAGGATAGGATGCTTTTTCCACCCAAAGATAAAACATGATTCTATTTTTATTATTTATTTTAGAAGCCTTTGGGCCCTATTATGCATGTCTTAAGTACCAGGTCTTATTACTTAACTTAAGACCTGGAGGCGTGATCAATGCCATTTGGCTATTCTGAGTGGCCAAACAGCATTGACCACGCCTCCAGGTCTTAAGTTAAGTCATAAGACCTGGTACTTAAGACACGCATAATAGGGCCCATAATGTTTATCCTGCTTATAGAAGCCTCGACATTTCATGACCTCAATTCTTCATTTTCTCTCCCTCCTCCGTCTCTCTCCAATCTCTCTTCCCTCCATTCTTACCTCTGTGACAGTTTGTTTAAACCCCCCAGTGGTCAGGTGCTGAACAGCGGGGGCGACCTGTCAAACACAGACGACCTCAGTGGCAGCAGTCGGGCAATGTCCAGACCTCAAACTTTCCTCAGTCCGGTTACCATGGTGACAGAGCCTCCTCCTTTCCAGCCACCGCCAGGGAAGGCTAGCCAGTCAGCTCCTCGTTTCTCCCCCTGTCCCCCCTTCCCCCTCCCCCACCAGGGCTCATCTGCAGTGAGTGGCCGCCCCCCGCAGAAGGCAGCACGCGCAGAGGCGCAGGACAAGGGCACAAAGAGAGCCCATGTTCTGCCCATGACGCCTCAGCCGCTTCACATAGAAGGTGCATTGACACAGACACAGACCCATGAGTTCTGTGCAAAATGTCATACTTTTGTTCCCCATTTTGTTCCCCATGTATTGATCTATATTTAACTCTGGTATGGCTGCTAAGGCACATTGCCGTTAAAAATATGCCTATATGTTTATGCTAAACACTTACCATATTGTGGTTAATAAATGTCTTTATGTACCATGTCTGTACCAACCTAGCGGTTGTGTTAGATTATAATGAGGTGAAACAAGGTGAGCTCTCCCCACTGACCACTTCATTATACAGTAGGTATACATAGCGGCCACTAGGTGGCAGGCAATTCCAAACCTCTTCTACATGAAAATTGAATGAAAACAATATGATCTTTGTTTTGTTTTTTAGGTTCTTCTGAGTCTGGTGTACTACGACCGGTCTCTGAGATTCGTATCCTTGCGGTCCTGTGCAAAATTAACAAAATTAAAGATTAAAGAAATTGACTTGTTATGATGGAATGTGTGGAATGTAACTTTACCTTGGATTTCCTTAATCAGAATAAAACAGCAGCTAATTTTAGATCAATTTTCAAAGAGTTCCCCTTTTTCAACTATGTTCAGTCCAAAGCATTGGATGATGTAAGTGTATACTGTAAGCTTCCTCCATGTCTTTGACTCCTCAAATTATCACTCTACATAATTTAAAGTCATTTGTGATACTACTGTATATAGCAGCACATTATAACACGAATTGGTTATTTGTTCTCTATTCTTTGCAGGTTCTTTACACAGCTAAGAACTTTGTATGCTGCGCCCCCACTGGCTCTGGTAAGACAGTGCTGTTTGAGCTGGCCATCATCCGCCTGCTGATGGAGACCTCAGAGCCCTGGACAAATGTCAAAGTCGTGTACAGTGAGTGCATTATGGCAGTGGTACCCAAACCTTTTCATGTGAAGGACCCCCAAAATGACACTCATTAGCCTGCCGACCCCCCATTGGAAAATATATGCCAAATACCCCCATAAGAGAAGAGTTTTACAGCTCTAGCAGTGATTTTCAACCATTTCAAGGTCCCCCAGTTTGACATGCAACAGGCTACGGACCCACATTTAATGGCATTTCTATCTCTAAGACCCCAATTTATATTGTAAATTCATTTACAATATAAATTCTCATTTAAATTCTCAGTCAAACATATTATTCAACTGTATTTGTGAGATAATGCACATATATAAAAAGTAGGGCTGGGACTTTAACTGATTAATTGAGATTAAATAATTTCAGAAACAATAACGCGATAAAAGCGCATTTTAATCACACAGTTTTTGCAGAAAAGAACCTTACCAAAATCTGTTTTAATTGACCAAAAAAAGCTTCTCAGGGCAAATATTGATATGCAATTAAAATGCGATTAATTTTGATTAATTAATTACAATGTTTCAAATTAATTACGGTAGATCGAGTCCCAGCCCTAATAAAAGGACGCTCCTTTCTGTGTTGGCCAGTGGCCCCGATCAAAGCTTTGTGTAGTCAGCGCTTTGAGAATTGGAAGGAGAAATTTGGTCCTCTGGGGCTAAGCTGCAAGGAGCTGACCGGAGACACCGAGATTGACGACTTCTTTGAGATTCAGGATGCCCACATCATCACGACCACACCTGTGAGTGACACAACACTGCACAGTCAATCTCTTTCTACATTGTCAAGCGTGTGTGTGTGTGTGTGTGTGTGTGTGTGGGGGGGGGGGGGGGGGGGGGCTAATTGATGTAAATTCATAATCTGTTTTTCTTTTGCTATCAGGAAAAATGGGACAGCATGACAAGGAAATGGAAGGACAATTGTCTGTTGCAACTTGTCAGCCTCTTCCTCATTGATGAGGTCAGAGAGTTTCGCAGACATTCTGTCAATTAACTTATATAGGTTTATTACCTATGTTTGGTATCGTTTATGTGGTGGAATTTCGGTCTGAATAGGGTGTTCTAATACTGCTCATATATCCAGGCTGTATTAGAGAAAATGTTACATTTTATTCAACATGTAGAAATGCCAGCATCTAATTTTATCTCCCTGGTATGTATTCAAACTGCATAAAAAATAAAGTATGAACAAAACGCTGTGTCTAGTCTACTAGTAGGCTAGTAGCCAGTAGCCACCTCCCCTTTTCTTCTTTTCCTACCCCATGTTTCTAACTGCTGCTACTACTTTTGGCAACTGAATTGACCTTTTTACCAGGTGCATGTGGTAAAGGACACGTCTCGTGGGGCCACTCTGGAAGTGGTGGTGAGCCGAATGAAGGCGGTGCACACCTATCGGACAGCAACAAAGCCACAGGAAAACCTCTCCATGAGGTTTGTGGCTGTGTCAGCCACCGTACCCAACATAGCTGATGTACGTGGCTGGGAAGTGTTAAAGAACATTTTATAAATAATATTGCACACATGTTTATGTTCTGACGTTGCTATGAATGACTATCAGGTGTGTCACATCGCCTCAATCTGTCTGAAATCATTAACGGCATATGTCATCTGTATCAAAATGTAACGTGATGTTGGAATTGTTTGTCTGTGCCAGATAGCAGATTGGCTATGTGATGAAAACGGCCCGGCCACCTATCTAGAGATGGACGAGAGCCACCGTCCAGTGAAACTGAGGAAGGTGGTGCTTGGATTCCCGTGCAGCCCAAACCAGACAGAGTTCAAGTTTGACCTGTCACTTAACTACAAGATGGCTAACATCATACAGACCTATTCTGACCAGAAGCCTACATTAGTGGTAGGTGGCATGCAACACAGCTAAAAAGGGTATCTTTGAAAAACAAAGAAGGGTCCCGCACACTGTCAGAAAACTTGCCAGAAATGTTGCTCTTTATTCAACGTTTCGGTCTATTCGACCTTCATCAGGACAGACAATACAGGACACAATAACAACCAAACATTTATAGACCACACCCCCAGTAAGAAGGTCATGGAGATGCAGGTCATTGGCTGCACAGATAACCAGAACCCTTAAGACACTCCCCTCAAAACCATATTGAACCCACCCTAAATAGAGAAAAGGTGTATGCAATCCCATAAAACAAAATACAACAATTTATCAGGGTCAGGGCATCACTAAAGAACAAAGGATCATATGACAGTGTAAGTCATCCAGGTCTTCAATATCTAAAAGACAAGAAAAGTCATATTAGTGGACCCAAAAGTTTAAAAACACAGTGAGAATACAATATTATAGAGAAGCCACAAGAGTACAAAAAATAATACAAAAAATAAAAGCACAAATATATAAAGGCAGTCCATCCAATCAACGCATGATAAATCGCAGCATAATGTTAAGTGTGAATTCATCATTAAGACACTTAGGGGCCAGGGTTTGCAATGTAATAATCAACACAGCTAAGCGTTTAGAAAAATGTTGCTAGATTGGATTCTCACGATCATATCTGTGCTCTGGTAGTTTTGCTCCACGAGGAAAGGTGTCCAGCAGTCAGCTGCTGTTCTGGCCAAGGATGCTAGGTTCATTATGAGCATTGAGCACAAACAAAGGTAGGTCAAGTCATCTCGAGACACACACGCGCGCGCGCACGCACACACACATGCGCGCGCACACACACACACACACACACACACACACACACACACACACACACACACACACACACACACACACACACACGAATACTATTCATTCAAATATTTCTGTGTGTCTAATTTATAATCATTTGCAGGCTGATGAAATATGCAAACTCTATCTTGGATTCAAAATTGAAAGGTATGATTTTTGTTTAAATAAACCTACCTGAGCTGAGAATATATTAGCTGTCACACTTCTAAACGCAGTGTCTACTGTCTATAGGTGGTGCTTTTCCCCTCCTAGAGTTGGCATTGGGTTTGGGTTTGCTCCCACAGTTTGCTCGCTGCACGCAGTGACCTGTCAGCCTCATCCTCCTCTCTCTGACCTATTGAACCAATAATGTGAATGCTTTATAAATACTCTGGGAGACCTATAGACATATTAACCCATTGGGCGGGAACCTGTTTGGGTGTTTTAACTAAGCATTATGCTATACTTTAGCTATTGAAAAATAGCAGATCTACAAGCTCATACAGAGCTTGTAGGTCTGCTATTTTTGAAAAATCGTGAAAATGTGGCACAAATCTTTGAATATATATTCTTTCAGCCCCAGCTCAGAATTGAAATCCCCTGCCAAGTGTGATTACAACTTTTTCGTTTTTTTTACTGTACGAGAGGGCTTTGTGTGTGTGTGTGTGTGTGTGTGTGTGTGTGTGTGTGTGTGTGTGTGTGTGTGTGTGCGTGCGTGCATGTACTTTCCAGACCTGGTCACGTTTGGTGTTGGCTTCCACCATGCAGGGGTTGATGTTTCTGACAGGAAGGTAGTGGAAGCAGCCTTTACCCATGGAGACCTCCCTGTCCTCTGTGAGATATGTTAATTGATTGCTGAACATTATATGATAATTTATATGATAAAGATTTCCTGCGTTCATACTACTGATGTACAGTAGCAGAAATGGAGTAGGTTATTATGCAAGCCAGAGCCATCTAATAGAAGAGTTACGATATAGAGGGGGCAGAAACCGAGCGCTGTTCATGCAGCCTGAACTGAGACAAGCTGGAGTTGGAAATACATTGTTTTCAACGAGGGTGGCGTAAATAAGATCTATTTTAAGCATGTGTGCAACATGACAACTGTTTTAAAGTATTGTACAGTAACAACTAAAGTCTCTTTAATGTTTATGTTGTACTATTACTACAAAACTATCTAAAATTAAGGGATTTAAGATCATTAAAGCTGGGCTGTTGCCTGAGTCCAATGCATTTCTGCCTACTTCCGGTCCAGGACTTAATTGGCCCAGTTGGTTGTCCCCATACTCAATAGAAGTCTATGTAGAAGAGCCGCCATTGGACTGGCCCCATGAAGTGAACGCAGTTTGCGTAACTCTGTCTATATCTAAGGCTCTGATGCAAGCTACGGTCATGTTGTCATTGGCCTGCTTTTGTATGTATTCAAAATACATAGAATGTTTCTGTATGGGACAAAGCTAACAGAACCATACACCGAGGGTGAACATAATGCTCTTCATTTGTACCAATGGTCAGTAGAGTCACCAGCAAGTACATTTCTGGTCTTTTTTTTCTCTCTCTATATATCTCAGTCACCACTAGTACTCTGGCTATGGGGGTGAACATGCCAGCCCACCTGGTGGTGATAAAGTCTTTCTCTCTCTCTATATCTCAGTCACCACTAGTACTCTGGCTATGGGGGTGAACATGCCAGCCCACCTGGTGGTGATAAAGTCTACTATGCACTACATGGCAGGCTCCTGTGTGGAGTACAGCGAGGCTGACATGCTGCAGATGATCGGAAGAGCTGGGAGACCACAGGCAGGTGGTGCCATATAGTGGCAACATTTGATTTGACAGAACGGACGATATTGACTTCAACTGGTGACTTGTGTAATGCAGGGGTTCTCAACCCGTGGGTCGCGACCCCTCGGGGGGTCGCCAAATTAGTTTGGGGGGTCCCCAAATTATTTTCAAATAATAATATTTCTTTTTTTTTTGTGATTTTTTTCACGATTTTTCAAAAATAGCAGACCTACAAGCTCGTAGCGCGCCACTCGGTGGCGCGCTATGAGCTTGTAGATCTGCTATTTTTCAATAGCTAAATTATAACATAATGCTTAAAACACCAAAAGGGGTTCCCGCCCAAAATGGGTTAAGGTTATTGTAGCAGTCAATTTATATTGGGGGTCGGGAGGGGGCGGGGCGGGGGTCCCGAGACATTGCCAAAGCATTTCCGGGGGTCCCCGGCCAAAAACGTTGAGAACCCCTGGTGTAATGTACCATGCCATATTAACTATTCACAGAGTAATGGCTTTACTTTATCCAAAGTTATTAAAACATCACCAAACTTACCTGAATAATTTAGTCGTTTAGTCGGCTAAAACATGGTTTCACTGTTAATATCTGTACATCAAAGATGTTTCCTTTGTAAGTCAACCTTTGTCTACTTTAAAATGCTTTATAACGCAATGGTGAGGTAGCTTTGATCAAAAAGAACCAGACAATGATACTTAAAGTATGTTCCATTATGTATCTCAAGCAAGTTGATTTTCATATCAAATTGAAATTGAAGTTGGTGTCCTCAAAAAGATAATAGGCCTATATCGCAGCTAGTAATTGGCAGTGTTAATGTCAACTAGTAAACTGAATTGTATAATAAGTTGCTCAGAAGTTTGGATTTGCACTTCTAGTTCGATACATCAGCGACCGCAGTGATCATGACCAAATTCCAGACCAAGGACAAGTACATGACGTTTCTGAATAGAGCGGAAATCATTGAAAGCAGGTATGAAAACAAAACTCTTCAGCTCTCCTATATGTCTCTTTCACACTTACACACGTACTAAATATAGCCAAAAATATCCATATCAAAAGTATACCTCTGTCACCCAGCTTACATGGTCACCTGGTAGAGCACCTGAATGCTGAGATAGTCCTCCAGACCATAAGTGACGTCAACATGGCTCTGGACTGGATACGCTCAACCTTTCTCTACATAAGAGCCCTCAAGAACCCCAAGCACTACGGTCAGAGAAAACAACCTGCATTAGAACGAGCAGAGATTAAAATAGGGTGCATTATTGCATCCCAAAATGCAGTTCATAGTTAAGGGACGCAATAAAACAACGACCTCTGCATCCACGGGATGCACTACTGTACTACTGTACTGTTTCTTATTCTAGTTTATTTTGCTAGCTTTAGTTATAATAATCATTTCTTCTTCTGTTTTCTACATGAATATAACCACATTATAACCATATAAAATGAAATGGGAGTTAAATGCTGCAATTTGTAAAAGAAAATGGCAAAATGTAACTCCTAAATGTCGTTGAAATGGGACTCATAAAATGTCCCTGGGACTCATCTAAAAGACCATCCCTGCATACTCATTACATTGAAAACCTATTTACATCACTGAATTAGGTTGCAGTTGTGGTTATTTACAGAATTGTAATTGGCCATTTCACTTAATACGAGCATTCTTCTCGTCGTGTTCCCAATGTAGGTTTCTCCACGGATCTTGATAGATGTGGAATCGAGGCCAAATTACAAGGTGGGATACATCTGTTACACTCCATGTTTTTAATAGGGTTATAGATGACTTTCTTGGGATGCTGTAAAAGGCTTTACACCAGAGGCTATTTGTGCTGAGTGCAGAAGACGTTAACCTAATAATCGCAACTTCAACTAAAGTACAGTCCCTGTCCCACAGAGCTGTGTCTGAAGAACCTCAACTCCCTGTCTTCCATTGGTCTAATTACCATGGACGAGGACATCAATATTAAACCTACAGGTAGAGAATCCTGAAGGCTAGATCATGAACATACGTAAATGATGCTATGAATGAAAATATGCATATATTCTTACACAGCACAGGTATTGTCCCACATTTTAGTAGTTTTCACCATGGCCGTATACTTCCAGCTTTAAGTCAGTGATTTAATGTTTGGTTTGTGTTTGTTGTGCACATTTTGCTGGTTTATTAGGATTTCCTTTGTTTGAGCCTGATCGCTGACGTCTTTAGTATATGCCCATACATAGGCATGCCCCCTTTTGTGGCCACATATGGAGCTAACTGATTTGCATGACGACACATTGAGGTTAGACAACACACTCCACATTTGGGCGTAGCCGCATTGGACACTCCTTATATGGTTATGGCTGAGAACAACATGTTTTCTGATGGGGGTTGGCGGCCAAATACATATAATTCTAGGGGTCCTTGACATGAAATATTGAGCACCACTAATACAGAAACATAGGTATTTCAGAAAGCCATTTTTTAGAATCGTCCTCAGGTCTAAATGACAGTATTTGTCTTCCAGAGGCAGGCAGGCTGATGGCCAGGTATTTTGTTGCCTTTGACACCATGAAACAATTCAGCAACGTAGTCGGCACCGAGACTCTAGCTGAGATGGTAGGTTCCCCTGATGAAACACAGCATTCTTTGTATAATATTTGGAACGGCCATGTTTACATGGAACTGTCCGTGAAAGTGCAGGCAGCACAGATACGCCAGACTGTTTAGAAAATCAATGGCTCTGTGTAACAGATTGGGCTGGTGGTGAAGGGCAAAGAGTTCAGCGATGTTCAGCTGAGGGTGAATGAGAAGAGAACCCTGAACACGCTGAACAAGGATAAGAACAGGATCACCATTAGGTCAGGAAATAATAACCAGCATGTTTAAAGTTCCTTGTGTGAGCAAGATTAGATCATTAATTTGTTGGATCTGGCAATTAAAGAAATGTCATACGTCTTTTCCCAGGTATCCTATGGAGGGGAAGATAAAGAGCAACGATATGAAAGTGAACTGGTAGGTATAGATTTATGCTTTATTAGCTTTAATGCAGTACATTCCTGAGCTGTGCCCTAGCGAGGGAACATATGTATGTTCTCTCAGCCCTATGTTCCCTCAAGACCAATCTGGGAACACTTTGTTCGTAAGAAAAGGGAGAGAGATTACCTCAAGACGAACAACAACACCCCCAGTCCTGACCCTAACCCAGGGGTGTGCAACTTTGACGATGGAGAGGATCTACAAGTTCAAAACGTGTTGCATCGCGACGCGTTTTGAACTTGTAGATCGGCTATTTTTGCTATATTTGAATTGAAATCCTGAAAAGTCATTTTAACTAAATACAAATATATTGGACATAAAAAAGACAATAACATTATTTGTAATACTACTAATTTAGACTGTAAGTAATTAAAGCGGGTCATGTTTGCATGTTTGGAATTGTAACAGCTGAAATCAATAACATATCGTTATTCCGAAATTAATCTGAGGGCCACATTAAGTGAAGGTGGGGGCCGCATGTGGCCCGCGGGCTGCCAGTTGCCCATGTATGCCCTAACCCCTAACCGCAAGCCGAACCCTAAACCAAGGGAATATAGACCTTGAGGGAATGTAGACATGACCCTAGTAGGAAATGGACGTCAGAGTTTATAATTTGGATATAACTGTATACATACCATATATGCGAGTGTATGTGTGTGTTGTGAAAGCACTGCACTTGTATACAGTTTGATTCAGGCTCAGCTGGGCTCCATCCCAATCCAAGAATTCGGCCTCACGCAGGACAGTGCAAAAATATTCAGGAATGGAGTGCGCATCAGCAAGTGTATGTACAAAACATAATTCACAATTTCCTCACATTTTTGTTTTACAGTATTTCCACTTCTGCATCATTACTTGCCAATTCACTGGTTCTGGAATATCATTGTAGATATGTGAAATGTTTGGTAACGATTTGATTTTACATGTTGTCACCAGGCTTGTCAGAGTTTCTCAACCAGCGGTCAAAGGCAGGTTTCACAGCTCTACTCAACTCGTTGCTCCTGGCCAAGTGCTTCAGAGCCAAACTATGGGAGAACTCACCCTATGTCTCTAAACAACTGGAGAAAATAGGTGGGGCAAGGATTATATCAGTACATGAATGTTATAAGTTAAAAACTAAATGTAAAAAAATATATATTAAAAACTCAATCAGGAAACTATGCTGGGGGAAATCGTGTGTGTTTGTGTGTGTGTGTGTGTGTGTGTGTGTGTGTGTGTGTGTGTGTGTGTGTGTACGTGCGTGCGTGCGTGCGTGCGTGCGTGCGTGCGTGCGTGCGTAATAATCATGTATTCCAGGCCATGTGTTATCTGTCACTGTCGCCATCTTGTGTGAATGCAACAATGTGGTTGATTAATCTAATCAGACACATGTGTAACTGACTGACTCAATATCCAATTGCATTAATACTGTCTATATCCATTGTACAGTATGCTTGTATTTTCGTAGACATAAACTGTTCAAATATGTGCATAACAACCACCATGTGTTCCTAGGCCTAACCCTATCGACTGCTATGGTGAATGCTGGACTCACCACTTTCAACAAAATAGAACAGACCAACCCCAGGGAGTTAGAGCTGGTCAGTTGGCACAAGAGTTCAAAATTACAATCTCTCATGGATGTCTCCATTTATGCGAAGGAGAGGTGTTGAGTCACACACACACACACAGACATGCATGGCGGATGGCTCTTGCATTTGTCCACTTGTGTTTTTTCCAGATTGTCAACAGACACCCGCCATTTGGAAATCAAATTAAAGATTCTGTCCTACACCTCCCCAAGTATGAAGTTACTTTGGAGCAGGTAAACAGGGTTACACAATATAACTGCCAAAAGAGCAAGTTTAACATCTGCTTGTGGATCATATTATTGCTTGGATTATGGACTATACCAGTCTAAATACAGGCCATTGTCTACTCACAGCTTGGCCCATAATATATCGTACATAAACACAGACCATTTTGCTATTATTGGCTATTGTTTAGAGGTCACGGTTGTCGTATGTTTGTTTACATTTTGTCTGGATGTTAAAATGCTATCAAACGTAACAAAATAATTGAATGTTAGCTAACCAAAACCGTGTGGTTATGAGACTAGTATCTCTTGTTTTATTCCCTAGCTGCCGAGGTACAACTCTGCCACAGCAGAGATTGTGGTGACGATTAACCTGAAGAACCAGCAGCATCTGCTGTCCAAGAGAACAGCTCCAGACTACCACTACGTCACTCTTATCGTAGGAGACTCGGACAATAATGTCGTATTCCTACAGAAACTCACGTGAGGAAATACAATTAGACAACTGATATCTACACTAACTGAATCTAATGCTTTTAAAACTCTTATTAGCTCTCTTATTCTCTCTCTCATTCTCTCTCTCTCTCTCTCTCTGTCCCCTCACACGCACACACACACACACACACACACACACACACACACACACACACACACACACACACACACAGCCATGTCAAAACCACTTTTACTGGGTTCACACGCACAGTCTGAGCTGTGTTGTTTAGGGCGAGGCAAATTACGACATAGAATTGTGTCATATGCACTCATTGTTTAATTTCCCCCCAGGGACCTTGTGTTGCTGAGGTCTGGCAGCTGGTCAAAGAAGATTGAAGTGTTGAAGGCCTCCAAGGGAGAGGAGATCAGTGTCAACCTGATCAGTTCAGAATATGGTCAGCCAGCTAATGTCTCACTTTAGCTTTGACTGTCGTATAGTGTTTTCGTTAACAGAATTTTCACATTTAATTTCTACTCCGGTAGTGGGTCTGGACATCCAGCAGAAGTTCAGCGCATTCTACTCTGGGGCCAAGAGGTTCGGGGCTGAACCCAGTGAGCCTCCACACCACACTCCGTGGAACATGCAGCGTATTCCTGGTAATCAGAGAACACAAACCACTGGACAGAGAGCCAATCCCACCGCACTGACGCCTCAGCCTACAGCGCAGGCTAAAGCTACGTCAGCTACAGAACAAGGTACATTCACTAGTAAGAGACCACACCACTGCTCAAGTTTAGGGGTGTTTATTGCACAAGTGAGATGTAGTTGTATTGATGAGGAGCCCGAGGAGGGCGAGACTCAGGGTGGGGGCGTAGTCTCGGGAGCATGGCCGCCTCGGCTCGGACGCTGCCCCCCTCGGGGCTCCTGGGAGAGGGAGAGAGAAAGAAGTGTTAGCGGGGCAAGGCTGAGGATGGAGGGGGTTAGTTGGGGAGGAGGGGGGGGGGATTTGAAAGCGCGAGGCAGTATCAAACAGGTAAGGGATGAGATAAGAGGTGTATTTATGCTGTGGGGAATGTTACGTGATTGGCTGTGAGACTAGGATGCAGGTGAACTCGATAAGGAGATAGGGAAGCTGAGTGATCGGGTTGAGCAGTGGGCGTTCTCCACTCCTGAACCTGTGTTGAACACAACTTCATGTAGCCTATAGAGTGCATTACAAACACATACACCAAGAGGTACATACAAACCCTGCCCGGAGTGCCCGCACCAAGATATGACCATTCATGTAATTTTGAGCTTGGAATCTTGATTGTGGCCGTAAACCTTTGAGCTTTACCCAAAAGTTAATCATCTTTTTTTGGGTAGCCTGAGCCTACTGAACATTCTCACCAAGTTCCTTATACGAATAATAATGTATATGCTTTGTTGACTAATATAATAGTGGATTTATAGTGTGATATATACAGTAGTTGTTGTTTTTTCTCTTGATATGCAGACCCTGCACAGACAAATGCCGTTAAGAGACAGTGCAATCATTTCTGCAAGAATAAGGACCAGTGTGCCCATGACTGCTGTGAGTATAATCACACACCATACATACCTGTGTGTGTGTGTGTGTGTGTGCGTGCGTGCGTGCGTGCGTGCGTGCGTGCGTGCGTGCGTGCGTGCGTGCGTGCGTGCGTGTAAACTTTACCTTGTCTCACATGATTAAACCAGTTGTCTTTCCTGTGTTTCTAAGGTAAAGTAGGAGTAACAGTGTTACAGAAAACGGAGAAAACAGCGAACCAGGACTACAGCTTCTCTTCCTACCTCAGAGACCTGAAGAATAGAAGTGACACACTGACTGAAACACCTGTCAAACGACTCAAGGTGCTGGGAAATACAGGCAGACATCACATAATTGAAATAGGCGTCACCATTTGCTCTCAAGGTGGACCAGGTCCATTGCTCTCAATTGACTTCTGAAGGAGTGAAGAAAGTATTAGTTGTTTTAGATTTGATCCATGACAATGTTTGGAACTCTATTGTGATCTTAAAGGTATATTCAGTGATTTCACTTCATTCAAATATCACTTATTTTTTCTTTTTTTTGGACAATCCTCCCTACTATAGAGTGTGCTGACCATATAAGGAGTTCCTCCCTGTCCCCAGTGAGCCCCTGGGGTCAAAAAACCCTAGTTTCAGTTTTGGTGGCGGGTGGCAAAGCCTTCATCCAATCAGGATGAGAGGGGCCTTCCTCCAATCATGATCGAGTGGGGGAGGGCCTTGGTGCACATGCTGTTGGCCTGTTGCACTTCCCCCACTGTAGAGAGTGTGCATGTGCACATTTTGTTACCGGGGCGGACTGGGTGGTTTTCCAAATCACCCAAATCACTGAATGCTCCTTTAACCACAGAGCCACGTCATACCTACACACTCAAGTAAAACGTCTAGCGTGAGCGTTACTTTCTTTATTGCTGAAATCAGTGTGCTTGGACTGTGCTTTGACGCTCTGTTTTATTTCTCTAGATGAAGATGAGCGGGGAGGCCGGGGGCCATCTGCAACAGTTTTCCTACAAACCTAAGGAGATATTACCATCTCTCTCCAGGTAAACACATTTTAATTAGTATGTTAGTCAACGCCGAAACAGCAGAATATGTCCACATTCACCAATTACTCTTCTCAAAGGCACCTAGAAAAAAGGGAGAGAGAAATAATATATATCAGCGAATGAATACCATCACTGATGATGGGCTCACTTACATTCGTGCCTGTTTTTTGCATTTTACTTTAAGGTATGAGGGAAGTCGCTATGAACCTTCGGCGAACCCTAGTCAAATTGCGACTGTGGATCTGACTGGTGAGGACTCTATAACGCCACAGGACAGCGCTTATCTGGAGGATGAGTATAGCTATGGTACAGATTTCAAATTATTTTCACTGTTTAAATATGCGTATGTCTCTGTCCACCTCTCTTACGTTCTCCTCCTCTCTGTTTCTTCTTGAGACGATATTGACTACCTGGACAACATGTGCGAGATGGTAGAACAGAGTGGGGCTGCGGCTCCACCGCCTGCGCAAACCTCTGCTGCACCTCCCGTTCATTTCCAAAGTATGTTGGTTCCTCATGGCTCACTGTTTTTTAAGGCTCACACTTAAAGGGACACTTCACCCTTTTTGCTAAAAGATATATGTTAATGACGTTTAGAAGATTTAGAACACTTTCCTGGCGTGTGTAATATGTGGTTTTAGATATTTTAGATTTTAGCAGTGAGCCCAGTGTCTCTGATGTCATGGACACTGGGCTCACTTACTTCCTGGAATACAATTCCCATAATGCTTTGTTGCACTGCTCCTCTTTGTGGATAGGGGGAGGGCTGTCTTACTGAGGCGACATGTAGTGCAGGAAGTAAGTGAGGCCAGTGTCTATGACATCAGAGACAGCTGGGCTCACTGCTAAAATCTAAAATATCTAAAACCACATATTACACACATAAAGACCCCCCAGGAAAGTGTTCTAAATCTTCTAGACGTCAATAACACATTTTTTGAGGGTGAAGTGTCCCTTTAACCTGAATCCTATTGTTAAATTAGACATAATGTCAATACATTCTCTATGTGTGTTAAGAGCTTGCGCTCTCACCTCTATGAATGTGCTACCATCCCTTGTAAAATGATGCATTGAGTATTCTGATTCTCATGGTGCATTTACTCGTATGCAGACCAAATCGCCTTCGCAGAAAAATGTTTGCCGCACTGGTACTGTATATGCACTATGTCACTCCAGAAATCGGCGTTGGAGAGTGCAATGGACCACGCTTGTCTGGAAATGCTTTCTAAATGATGTCACTGTTTTCAGTTCAACAAAACAATATAATTCTGTTAACATTTTAGGCAAGATATTGGACATCTAATCAGCCATTATTGATTACCATAGGTTCGATATTTGTAGTGCCATAACGTGTGACCCACTGTGCCTCTTCGCTGGTAGTGAAAAGCCAGTGGACTAACAGTGGATGCTTCTGTTTTCAGGCTCCTCAGTGTGGAGGAGACCAGGTACCAGCTTTGGTGACAGTCGGGACCTGAACCCTGTTGTAAACCAGAATAATAGAATTTACCCAGCTTCCTCAAAGAGCTCTGGCAGCACAGTGTCAAACCAGAATGTGGAAAGTGGTTATGCCCCTTCCCTACAATCGCCCAGCGTTAACTTTGACCTGGGAAGTGATTGGGATGACTGGGATGACTTTGACGATGAGAGTTTGGAGCATGCCAGCAAGACGTCTCTGTCCATTTGTACCCATGAAGCTAAAACACAGGTCCAGCAAGCTGTGGGTTACAATGTGCAAAAAGGTACATAGCATTTTGAATATCATTAAAGGAATGAAGATTCAATTTCTTTTGACTAGACACATTGTATTGGATTTCAAGACACAATACTGGCCACATTGGCCACACAATAGACTTTATTGTAACTGGCCACACCATAGAAATAAACATATAAAACTGACATTCATACAGTAGCAATGCTGTGCTTGTTCTGTGTCAAACATGGAAGAGGGAAGTCCATTGGAGCTTCCATTTTTTCAATATGTTGTTGGTTGTAGCGATTATCATAATTGTGCCCCCTAGCAAAGTATGTGGCTGTAAACACGGAATTGCTTATGAACTATCTATACTTTTATATCTGTCGGCCACACGCGTGTTGTTTAGTTTAGTGTATGAACTGCTGATCTATGCCTACAATATTGTTATTCACTTCTTAACAACAACAGAACCTACTTATCTCATATGTGCAGACTGTGCCACCAAATCAGCACCACTACCCACCAGTCTTGCACAGGCTGCACCACGCTTGAACACAGCTAACACACCACTCAGGTATCTCCAGCAAATCATATGCTTAATAGTAGTAATTATACTAAAACAATGTGATATTATAAACCGTCAAATTACACTTAAGATATCCTTTCAGGAATTGCCAACACTTCTACTGTACTTAGACCCTCAAGCAGGTCAAAGCAAGTGGGATTTCAAAACTTTTGGTTTTGATGTCATGAGATTTATAATTGTTTTAGGTTAATCTCACCACCTGTCACTCCGGCAATCAGAGGATCAGGAACCCCCTCCCTCACAATCAGACCACAGAAAAGACTGACTCGTCCCTGGGACCAGCAGGATAACAAGGTGTGTGTGTGTGCGCGTGTGTGCGTGCGTGCGTGGTATATGTGGTATATTTTTTATACCACACTTAGAAAGTCTGTGTCACATGTATGTTGTCTCGTTGTGCAGGCACAGAGCATATTCAGTCCACAGTTACCAGTCAAGGCACCAGAATCACTTCCAGTGCAAAATGTGACAAGAAGGACCCCACACTGCCCACAGGCTAAAGGATTTGATTTCTTCTCAAACAGTGGCCAAACCACACAGAGCTCATCTGGCATAAGCAGGTAGACGGCATTTCCATTGTACTTTATTCCATGTCGACATTTTAAGCTACAGAATATATTTTTAAAAGAAGAATACAATTTTATATGAATGTGTTATTACGCTTTTGCATTCCGCCTGTCTTTTCAGGTTGCAGACTGACAGCAGCAGCAAAGAAGAGGAGGCTTTTCTGGGGATATTCGATGGAATATTTTAGACATGCTTGCTTATCTGATTCTGACATGGTGGATATGTGTCATGATATAGCATGCTTCTTGTTCACTGTTCACTTACACTTTTTGTGTAACAGTGTTGTTTATATAAATATACGGTATGAATAGTTGTACAATACACACAAATATTCAAACATTTTTATTTATTTTGAAACGGAATTTAAACCAACGAGCTTTCACTGGGTTTCTCTAAATGTGTAACTAAACCTGTTTTTAATAGAAGTAAAGTTGATATTCAAAGGTAATGAGGATCGTGTTGTGCTCAATTTATGCTCTGTCATAATAATGAATTGCATTTTATAGCGCTTTTCCAAGTGCTCAAAGCGCTTTACAATGGTTCATTCATTCATACATTGGGAGGTGAAGCGGCGAACAGTCGATGCCAGCGTCCTCACTTCCCACATCCGCCGACCCAGTGATCATTGGACGACCTGCTCTACCTCCTGAGCCACAGCCACCCTATAAATGTTGTATAAACATCATACTACAGTGTTGTGCACCAAGTTCTGCCAACAATAGCCGATCTACAAACAGTTGGGAGCTTGTAGATTGTGTATTTTCAGCACGAGTATACATCAGGCTTTTTTTTTCCTGTGAGGAGAGACTCATTCTGTTGGGATAAAGAAAATAGACAGTAATATGGAAAAACAGATTTGCCAAGGAATATATAATGAAAGAAACCGGAAGATTCAGTTAGTGTTTGCAAAGAAAAAGAGCTATAGCTGCTCTCCAGTGGGAAAAATATGTTTCATTATTTTTTGCTGTGTCTGCATCTGATAAAAGTAAGAAGTGGAGGATGATGACAAACTCTGGGAGAAGGGATTGTGTTGTTTTAACCAGACTGAGACTGAGACTGGGACATTGTGGTCTACTCTAGCCAGTTTGAATATAAAAGACACAGGGAAACATCCAGACGACTGTCAGTGTGAAAATCTGGAGACAGTGCAACATGTTCTCTTCAATATCTTATGACTTATGTAGGATACTAATTACAGGCAGCAGCAGTTATCCCGGGAATTCTCAGATCTAGGCATATATATTTCTCTATTGAGTCTATTTTCTATGTCTGGGGTGAATTTTTGGAAGCCAATCTTCTCCAGTCAACTGGTCAAAGGTGTAAAACAGTAAAGAGTAAACCCTTGCCTGTAGAGGGCGGCATTACGCTTCTTAATGTACATTATGCCGGAAATTCAAAGAAAATCGTCTGTCTCTGACGTCACTTTTAGCGCGGAGTTTGTTGTTTACTGTTTTACTGAAGACAGACAGGTCTTCTCTGCATGCAACGGTCAACCTAGATAACTCTCCTGGTGATATTTGTGCTTATATACTTTTAAAACTTTATGTCGTGCACTTTTGCAACGTGTCCATCTGAGAAACTGTTAAACTTTACAATCAAAGACAGGGGTGAGTTTATTTGTTAGCGCAAATTGCGCAATGTTATCTCACTAGGCTAGCTCAACTAGCCTGTTGCTACTTTGTTAGCTCTGCTAGTGAAAAGTCATAAACAACTACCGGTAGATAAAAAAATGATACTTTTTGGGGGGAAAAGCTCGCTAACGTTGGTCGGTTGTTTCTTTTGTTCCTTACTCATGCAGCAGGTCATTATGTTTTGGGTAAACCCAAGTAAACCCAGTAAAAGTTAACTGTACAGTAATCATGGAACGGCCATCAGTGTTACCTAGCTGTGGTCCATATGGTTGTGTTACCCTACTGGTATGAATGAGTGTTGGTGTTAAGTAGCATTAACTGAGCATTTCGATTTAATTTCTGTTTAGATACACATGTCTCTCAGCATGGAGTTGCCACCTCTTAGCAATGACAGCATCGCCACAGAGGGGCGCCTGGGGAAATCTGTTCAAAGAAGAAACAAAATATCAAGTGAGTTGGATTCTTGACGGTTGACACACATTTTACATGCATGTGTATAAAGGATGTGGAAGACCACAGAGAAATCCATGCATGGTGTTTAGCTTAAGATTTAGACTAGAGTAGCATGTTAAAGGACAACTTTAGTTTTTTTCAACCAAGGTTCAGGTTTTAGGTTGTTATTAGAGAAAGTAAAAGGGAGTGTATTTTTTTTTTCATTTGCTGCTTTTTCATTCAAGCATGGGGCTAAATATGTATTTCTTTACAAAATGTTATAGCGATTCCTTTTTTTATTCTTTACTATAGTCCTACTAGACCCCAAGAAATTACATTTGGCCACAAAAGATCACAGGATCTACTGAATGTGTCAAACTGGCATATTGAGCCTAAGACACACAGTGTGGCTTCCCCCCAGTAGGCTACCTTCACATTCAGTACAACCTAAAACATGAACCTTGGTTGAAAAAAACTAAAGTTGTCCTTTAAGCACATGCTACTTCTGTCACATTTTACTTAATAATAATAATAATAATAATAATTAATAATACTTCATATTTAGAAAATGTTTGTGTCTGGTGCTGGGACTCTGGTGCAACGCACAGGTCCTGGGCCTGGTGAGAGCAGGAGTGGACCTGGTGAGACGTAGGAGGGGCCCGGACAGGAGTCAACCCACAGAGCCTAGTCCTTCCATGCGCCAGAAGCGTAACCTCCCAGCCCTGGCAGAGTAGTTCCAACGGATTGTGTGGCCCTGGTTTTGCCCTAGTGGGACTGATTGAGGGTAGCTACTGGGACGTAAGTCGGGACTTGATCACCCCGGCTGGGTCGCCTGAGTGAGGGTTATGATGTTGGTAGACCCAAAACCCCGTAGACCTCAGGATACATAACTGAGGATACGTCCCAGGTGCAAACATGCCATGTATTTTTTTAGTTAGTTAATGATGATGGATTAATGATGTTCATGGAAGGGGAACCTTCTGAAAGCTTCATGGGCAAAGAAAATTAACTTCAAAATCTTAAAATAGGTCATAACAACCGCAGTCATGCAAGTGTTAATCAATTCTGACATTCAGATAAATGTCAGTTAAAGTGGGTGACTAGTATTATCACAAGAAAAGACGAAATTACCTACCTAGGTTCCATCCTGGAGGCAAATCTTTCCTGTGATACCAATATTATCAAAAAGGTCAACCAAGGAACAAGATTCTTGTACAGAATCTCCTCACTGGTCAACAAAAATACTTTGAAGACCCTAATGGCTCATTCATAGTCTTTTCGTACAGCAACTTGCAATGGGCAATGGGAAGCCAAATCCAGCCTGAATCAGATCTGAGCCACATCCAGATTGGAATCTGATTTGTCTAAATGAGTCATGTGACCATTTAAACCAATCGGATTTCAATCTTGATGTGGCACAGATCTGATTCAGGCTAGATTTGTCTGCCAGTGTAAATGGGGCCTAAGATACCCATGTACCTGTCAAAATACTTTGTTAATGTCAACGAAGTCCATGATCACAACACCAGAGGGAGTTCCACAAACCACTTTCAACCCAGATTCGTCTCCAACAAGGGGTTCAATTAATTTGTAATGTGGAACGCCCTACCAACAAACCGCTCTCAAAGAGCACGTACGGGGGGCTGCAATTCGAAACCTGCCCCTTTTTTCCCATACTGCAGTGTATATGTTTTCCCTTCTTTTTTTTCTTCTTTTAAAAAAAAAACTTTTTTTAACTGTATATATGATTTCCTTTTTTTAGAAGTAGAAGTGTTTATTTGTACGTCTTTAAATGTTCTGATGAATTGAAAATGGAGGACCCTGACGTAAACAAGTGGTGTTGTCGTTGTCTTTCCCCACTATTCCTGTAGAGGATGTGGAGACGGACATTGAGTACCTCTATGACGCTGTACCTCAGCTTGCTAAGGTTTTCCGCATCATCGACAAAATTGGAGAAGGTACGTGTTCTGCCTCAGTAAGTAAGTAATCCTTGCCGAGTCATGTGGCCCATAGAGCAGGAGTCTATATCTGAGTCATGTGGCCCATAGAGCAGGAGTCATGTGGCCCATAGAGCAGGAGTCATGTGGCCCATAGAGCAGGAGTCATGTGGCCCATAGAGCAGGAGTCTATATCTGCAGTCATGTGGCCCATAGAGCAGGAGTCTATATCTGCTGTCATGTGGCCCATAGAGCAGGAGTCTATATCTGCTGTTTCTGTAGTGTGAGACAGAGTCATGTGGCCCATAGAGCAGGAGTCTATATCTGCTGTTTCTGCATGTGGCCCATAGAGCAGGAGTCTATATCTGCTGTTTCTGCATGTGGCCCATAGAGCAGGAGTCTATATCTGCTGTTTCTGCATGTGGCCCATAGAGCAGGAGTCTATATCTGCTGTTTCTGCATGTGGCCCATAGAGCAGGAGTCTATATCTGCTGTTTCTGTAGTGTGAGACAGCTTGATGGCTTACCCCCAATGATGATTTTATTTTCAATTATATATTGCAGGAGTGTCTGTCTCCCATTAGGACTGGTTGGCAAACAATTTCCTTCAGCTTAACAAGGCCAAAACGGAGGTGCTCATTGTTGCCTCTGACAGTATTGCCCCTAAGGTGGCAGACTGTATTGGGTCCCTCAAATGTCATTGTCACTTTTGATCAGGCTATGCACCTCGAGTTGACATGCACATAAAGCTAGTTATGCAAATGCATGCGCATACCCTCTATACATCTGTAACTGATGAGATTGTAAAATGAATATATAATAATATCCTCTGTTTTTCTGCTTTGTTATATCTATTGTACAGTTTTGCTTCTGTTATCTTTAAAAAAAAATGTATTTTTTAATGTATTTGTATTGTATTTGTAAAGCACTATGTGAGTTTTCTTTGTGATATAAATAAAAGTTAGTTAACGGTACTTACTTACAATCCAACCCTTGATGCTGAGTGCCAAGCAGGGAGGCATTGTGTCTCGTTTTGTTTATGGTCTCCTTTTATGACCCGGCCCGGGGGATCAAACCCCAACCTCCCAATCAGGGCCGACACTAACCACAAGGCCAGTCAGTGTTCTGCTCACTCTGGGTAAAAAAATGAAATACAGCCGTTAAATACTTTTGTAGATTTATGTGAGGAAAGAATGTACCGGTATATCAAGTTTGACTTGTTGATGAATGCATTAACCTTTCTGAGTATTGACCAATCATTTGACTTGCTGTCATACCAGGTACTTTCAGTTCGGTGTACCTGGGTGAGGCTCAGATGCTGGATGGGAGGAGAGAGAGGTTTGCTCTGAAGCATCTCATCCCTACCAGCCACCCTGTACGTGTCGCCGCTGAGCTCCAGTGTCTCACCGTAGCTGGGTGAGTAACAAAATGAGCACACATATTTAATTCTTCGTCTTTGTCTTTGTGGTCTGGACACGCGCATCGCGGGTTTGAGTCCTGATCCCGACGGTCTTTTCTGTGTGTCATTCCCCAATCTCCATATCTCCCCATTTCCTGTCAGCCTACTGTCGTATCAATTATAAAGGCATAAAAAAAAAATATATATATATATATATATATATATATATTGGTTTATTCTTATGTTTTTTCAATTGAATTGGGGGTAAAGCATGCCTCTTTACTATTTGAGATATAAAGTATTTTAATCATTGATTCTCAGAAAAGCACATACATTTTTTGTGAGCTTTTGGTCATAAACCTTCAGGCAATCTTTGATTATTTGAATCTAGATCTTCTCTACATTGCCCCTTTAATTTGTTGATCGACACGCCAGAGTCCTTCAATCATTATTACCATCATTGTATTATTATTATATTAATAGACAGACAGACAGACACATAACGGTGTTATCAGCAAACACGGTTATGTTCAATGTTCATGCATGTTTGTCAATTATTTACTAAGAGTGAATGTACAGGCATTCATATTCATGTTGATAAAAACAAAATGTACTTATTGATAGATACTTTTGTCGTGCGATGCAGCGCGTTGCGAGGTTGTAGGTCTGCTGTTCTTGTCGGTTCTCAGCATGCAACACCATCACGACGTGGAGCATAAATTAGGATTAGCAGTGATGGATCTATTCTTGCACGAATTAAATGGAGTTTGTACTCTGATCTCATGGTGTCACATTTCTTTTACAGAGGCAAAGAAAATGTCATGGGTGTGACTTACTGCTTCAGGAATGAGGACCATTGTGTGATTGTCATGCCCTACATGGAGCACCAAGCCATAGTGGTGAGTGTTACCAATTGGTTTCTGTTTCTTTTAAAGCAAATATCGGTATTACATGCGTAGAACCATTAGAATAAAATGTGTCAGGGGCGCGGTGGCACAGTTGGTAGAGCTGTCGCCTCACAGCTAGAAGGTCCTGGGGTTCGATTCCCGCTGTGGGCGCTGGCGGCGTGTTTCCTCCTCCGCGTCATCAGTGCCCATACCCGAGGCGGGGTTGGCGAAAGGGCCTTTCTGTGCGGAGTTTGCATGTTCTCCCCGTGTCCCCTAGAGTAGGTACCCTCACAAAAACATGCAGTAATCCTGGTCTCTAAACAAACTGCCTCCCCCTGGCCAGCCGGGGCGCCTGATGGAGGGGAAAGGAACTGGTTGGGGAAACTCCCCCCTGTCACGTGTGAAGGAGCAACTTGGACACTCAGGCAGGAAGGAAGCATGAGTTCAAGTCCGTTGCTCTCCCCATGTCCCCCATATATGGGGACTAGGTTGGCGGAGGGTGTGTAGAGCCCAGGATCACATTAGATCACATTAGATCACATTAGATTAATTGGCACAGGGGTGAAAAAATGGGTTACAAAATCGAGGGATAAAATTTTTTAGAGAATATAATGTGTCTACATCCAAAGTAGATTATATTAGAGTAGACAAAATGTTTATACAACGGGGGAAAACTAAAATGGCAATGGAATGTGTCTCAGGAGGTCATCGGTCTGCTGAGCTTTGAGGAAGTGCGCCAGTACATGTACCACCTGCTGAAGGCCTTGAAACACATTCACCAGTTTGGCATCATCCACCGTGACATCAAACCCAACAACTTCCTCTACAACCGCCAGGACCAGACGTGAGTAACTGGTTAACCCATTCTGGGCGAGAAGAACCCATTTTGGTGTTTTAATACTTTAGCTATTGAAAAATAGCAGATCTACAAGCTCATGGCGCGCTACGAGCTTGTAGTTCTGCTATTTTTGAAAAGTCGTGAAAATGTAGTGCAAATCTTTGAATGTATATTCTTTCAGAGCCAACGTTTTTAACTCAAATCTTTGCATCTGGGGGGGGGGGGGGGGGGGGGGGGGTCCCTGGAACTATGGGGGTCGGCGGACAATTACATATATTTTCTGGGGTCCTTGACATGAAATATTGAGCACCACTGATATAGAAACATGGGTATTTCAGAAAACTGACAGGATTTAGAAGACATTTTTTTAATTTCGAAGTCGGAGATGTTCAGGTTGTGCAGACGGGTCATCATTATACTGTGGGTCTTCACTAGTCAGACTCCCTCTGGTGTCTATAAGGTGTCTCTGCCACACTTTCTCTGGTTGATGGGAGGAATATTATGCCTCATCCTTTACAAATCACTTTCCATTTCCAAATTTGTCATTTCAATATCAAAGTTCAGTTTTTCATCATTTTCCTTTTAACATTTAATTCCTAATGCTCTGATTATCCCTAGTAGTAGAGTAACAAAAAAAAATATATCTTTGAGAGAAATAAACTTGGCCCTTTTGTTCAGAGCTATACCATATAGTTGTAGGTGTTTGTTTTAACCCATTTTGGGCGGGAACCCCTTTTGGTGTTAGCGTTATGCTTTAGCTATTGAAAAATAGCAGATCTACAAGCTCGTAGCGCGCCACCGAGTGGCGCGCTACGAGCTTGTAAGTCTGCTATTTTTTAAAAATCGAAGAACCACTGACATAGAAACATAGCCTTTTCAGAAAACTGTCAGGATGTAGAAGACATTTTTAGAATCTCATCTCAGGTCAAATTGGGTTAACTGTAAAGGCCATTGTAACCGTTTTTGAAAAGCACTATATAATGTACATTTACTTTATTATAAGTGCGCTTGTATGTGCAGGTATGCTCTGGTGGACTTTGGGCTGGCGCAGGGCACCGACGACACCCAGGTGGAACTGCTGAAGGTGGTGAAACAGAGGAGCGCCCCGAAGGGTGGTGGTGGTGGTGGTGGTGGTGGTGGTACCACTGGGAAACAAGACACGGCACAGGGCAAGAAGGCACCATCGAGACCCCCAATCACCACCACAGCCTCCACCTCACAAGCACCCCCTGCACAGCCCACCACCAAATGTCCCAAAGCCCCATCACTTCATTCCACGCCTTCCTCCTCCTCCACCACCACCGGCGCATCTGCGGTCTCTTCTTCAGCCTTGGGAAAACCACTGATTAAGCGAACGTCTGTCACTGCCACCTCTCGCGCGAAACACACAAAGGTGTCTGCACTGGGGTTTGATCCCGTTAATCTCACTGTAAAACAGCAACATTGGTATTACAGATGACTGTCGTTACATACTGTAAAACATTTCCGCAAACCAGTATGACCAGAATTTTTGCATGCCCAATTTGTGTTTTAGAATTTGCTAATATCGGGGTGAATGTTTTCATTCATGCACTATATTCTGAATACATCCATGTTTTGGTTTTTGTTTTGTATAGGATTCGAAAGCATTATGTAATGCCGCAGCCACACGACCTGTGTTTGGAGAGAGGAACCTCAACAGCTGCACTCCAGCTCCCTCCACTAAACCAGCTGCCATGAAGGTAGAGGTAAGCAACCTCATAATCACTCCAGCTCCCTCCACTAAACCAGCTGCCATGAAGGTAGAGGTAAGCAACCTCATAATCACTCCAGCTCCCTCCACTAAACCAGCGGCCATGAAGGTAGAGGTAAGCAACCTCATAATCACTCTAGCTCCCTCCACTAAACCAGCTGCCATGAAGGTAGAGGTAAGCAACCTCATAATCATCGAAAGGATTTTCACTTTCACTATTAACAAAACCTTTCCGTAAATATCGCAATCCCTGTTCTGTTTGCATAATGTCTACCATGTTTACGTGGATAATTACCAAATGGTAATATCTTGGAATATGTAGCTATACCACAGAGACCATTTTTTAAATGGTGGACCATTATCCTTTTTATTGCATAGAAACTACAATACAAATGTGTTGCATCAGTGTAGATGTAAGGGTTTGCAGGCATCAGAAGCGTACACGGTTCTCTGTTCATACCACAATTCACTCTGCACACATGCATGTGCTGAAGAGCAAGAGCAACACAGGCTGCACTCGATACAAGGCACAAACTAATGAATGACCTTGCAGAGGACTAGTGCCGTTCTATTTTGATTTGTATTTTGTTATTTTTGTGTAGATTTAACAAGACTGCCAACGAATATCACTACAAGTTGAATGAATGAATAGTTTATTTCGGTGCTTTACATTTACATGTTAAGTTTCATCATTTGCATTTAAGTTTTTTACAAAGGGGTAGCACCTTGCCCAAATTAGGAGTCGTCATGGATTAACCCATTTTGGGCGGGAACCCCTTTTGGTGTTTTAAACATTGTTATAATTTAGCTATTGAAAAATAGCAGATCTACAAGCTCATCCTACGAGCTTGTAGGTCTGCTATTTTTGAAAAATCGTGAAAATGTGGCGCAAAAAACGTTTTTAACTCAAATCTTTGCTCCTGGGGAGGTCCCTGAAACAACATATTTTCAGATGGGGGTCGGCGACCAAATACAGATAATCTTTGGGGTCCTTGACATGAAAAAGGTTGAGAACCACTGACATAAAAACATGGGTTTTTCTGAAAACTGTCATGATTTAGAAGACATTTGTAGAATCGAACTTAAGTCTAAATGGGTTAAAGTTGTCAGTCGCCATGACTGATTTCAGTCTTTGGATTCCATAGAAGCCAGACTGTCTGTCTTCTATGGAAGCATGTTGGGCAGCGCAAATAGCCGATATACAAGCTCTCAATTGGCTTGTAGAACGGCTATTTTCGGTTATTATTTTAAGACTGGAGCATTTGAAGCGGTCAAACTCATACAGTATGTTTAGAAGCGTCTTCCTTAAAATCGGAATAGTCTCGGATATTTCATATAAAAGCAAAGGTTAGCCCCAGTCTGTGATTTTCTTTTTCACCCTGAGATGAAATCCCGAGATCCACATGATTCGATCGTTTTTGATCGACACTTGATTCCAAAAAGCTTCTTGATTGGTGTTTTCTTGTTCTTGCTTAGTTGGTGAAGCCAGGCAGAATAGAGAACCCAGCCCAACGGAGGTATACGTCGCCGTCAGCCAGCCGGCGCCCCTTGCCTGCCAAGAGCCAGACTAGCACTCAGAAACACCAGAAGACTGCTGGCATCAGCCTGGGCCAAACCTGCAACTGTTACTCAACGGACCGTGTCTGCAACAGCTGCATGTCGAGGTTAAAACAAAACTAAATGGATATGATCCATCTTCCATTGGCATGGTCACTTACAGGCAGTGGTTGGTTAAACCCATTTTGGGCGGGAACCCCTTTTGGTGTTTTAAACATTATGTTACAATTTAGCTATTGAAAAATAGCAGATCTACAAGCTCATAGCGCGCCACCGAGTGGCGCGCTACGAGCTTGTAGGTCTGCTATTTTTGAAAATATTTAGAAGATTTTTTTTTAATTTCGAGGTCAGGCCTAAATGGGTTAATAAAGAGGCATACAATTCTTCTTTATGTTACACGTTTTTATCTTTCACACCAATTCTGCAGCAGGCTACCGGGTAGTTAAGTTGATCTTTTGTATTCCCTTTTTGTCCTGCATGAGTAAATGAGACTCGTGATAATTATTACCCTATTGGCCTGAATATAAGACTAAATATCCCAAAAAAAACAGGGTCATATTATAATCGAGGACTAGACTATTTGACATTCAATATTATTTTCCCACAAAAAGAGTCTTGGAAAAATGGGAGTCGTCTAATAGGTAATTACATAATAAACATGGTGCGTGTGGTTTTTAGTGCTTTTTCAGTTCTGTCCTCCATTAGAAAGCGGACTGAGTCGGCTACGTCCTACTTTGGTTTAATTCTTGATCATCTGGCTTCTCTCCCACGGTGTGTTATTGATGTTATTCTTCTTCGACTCCCACCCTGTTCTTCACCAGGAAGCAGCAGGTTGCTCCCAGGGCTGGAACCCCAGGCTTCAGAGCACCAGAGGTCCTCACCAAGTGGCCCAGCCAGGGGACAGGTTGGTAACTCAAACCACAAAGAATATCCAAACTACACACATCCTTAATTTGTACACATTCAGAGTGCCATTCCAGATGCCTGAAGAAGGTCTTTGACCGAAACGTTGCCAATAAAGTTCGTATTGCAAGTGCAGACGGTGTGCGGGTCTTTGTGCACTTTATGTGCATTTTTCTGATGCACATACAGAGTAAAACATTTAAAAGATATATATTTTGGGGCCTTTTATTTGGATTGTACAGGGGAGTGACAGGATACAGGTAGTGATAGTGACACGCAGCAAATGAACACTGAGGATTTGACTGTAGATTTCGGTTCCCAGAGATAAAGAAGGTACATAAACAAACACCTGGGTTTCCGAGGCTAATGCATATCAAACACGGGGTCCGACTCCTTGAAATTAATATGTTTGAGATTCACTGTAGGGTACAGTAACCTCACAAAAAAACATGCAGTAATCCTGGTCTCTAAACTGCCTCCCCCTGGCCAGCCGGGGCGCCTGATGGAGGGGAAGGGAACTGGTTGGGATAACGTGTTCCTTCCACGCACTACGTCCAACCGGGGAAACTCCCCCCTGTCAGGTGAAAAGAAGCGGCTTGGACTCCCCATGCATCGAAGGAAGCATGAGGTCAGTCCGGTGCTCTCCCCAGGTTGGCAGAAGGAGTGCCGGAGGAGCCCAGGATTACGTTAGATAATTGACACTGGGTGAAAAAATGGGTTACAAAATCGTGGGATTAAAATTTAAGTAAAAAATCACACCCGTGTGAACTGAGTGGTGCAAGGTCTTATATAGCCTGATCAGCTGTGGTCTGACGTAATGTCTGACGTAATGAAATCACACCCGGGTGAACTGGGTGACCGTAGCAACCATGCTCATTTTTTCTGCACAGACAGACAGACAGACAGACGGACTAACAAAGCCAGTTGTAGGAGTGGTTTACACCACTCAAAAATGTATTAGAGAGAATCACTGTTTTCCTCCTCCTCTGTCTCCTCATTTGCAGCTATAGACATGTGGTCAGCTGGAGTCATCCTGCTGTCCCTCCTTAGCGGGCGCTACCCTTTCTTCAAAGCCAGCGACGACATGATCGCTCTCACTCAGATAATGACCGTACGAGGCTCCCGAGAAACCATCCAGGCAGCCAAGAAATTTGGTGCTTATTATTCAAATGTATTCCAGAATCACCCTGTTTCCTGTTTATTGTAATCTATCGTGCCATAGTAGATCACCATCATGTTGTCACCGTAGCAATAACACACAGTGAGAAAACTACACAGATGGGCTGTATTGCAAATGTAGTAGTTGAAGTAGGGATGCACAATATTCAAATTGGTAATCTGATATTAAAATATCAGATTACCAGTTAATTGTATGGTCAAATTGACAATACCAACACCGATGTTTCCTGCAGGATGTACCGTACCGATATGATGACCGATTAATCGTGCATCCCTAAGTCGAAGGACATTGCAACATTAATATTTGTTATTACATCTATGCCTATGAATGGCTGAAAACCCTTTGGGTGTAATCTCCCACACAGGTAAAGCGGTGGTGTGTAGCCGGGAACTTCCTCGCCAAGACCTGAGGACACTGTGCGAAGCGCTGAGAGGACGGAGACCGCCACCACCGCCAGATGAGGAAGTCACGCCACGCTCCCAAAATGACAGGGTTGCAAAAGCAAAGTTAACACAACAACAACAACATCATCATCATCAGCAAGCCGAGGATGAAGCCAAAGGCAAGCCTGTTGTTCACCAGCACCTGGAGTCAGAAACCTCCATTCACCCTGCCGATCTAGAATGTGACGACGCGAGAGGCTGGGACGGAGTGCCTGGTGACGCATACGCTCTGCTGGACCGACTCTTGGACCTCAACCCTGCTACCAGGATCACAGCTCCACAGGCCCTGCATCACCCACTGTTCAAAGACCTATCCTAATCCTTCACCCACTGTTCAAAGACCTATCCTAATCCTTCAGCTACTGTTCAAAGACCTATCCTTGAACCTTCAACCAGTTTAAATCCTCAGGTAACTGTTTTGAATTCAACAAGCAGACATAATGAGTAAGTGACCAATTTACCCTCAAATGTATAAGCAGAAAGGGGGGTATTTTTTTTGACAATGTTCCTGCTAACAATGGAGACACTGTTCCTCTACGATGTGCGCCCTCAAATGGCAACCAGGCTGCAGGTGTTTACAAGCAGGCGCGCAAAAATTCCCCAAGGTTTATACTATAGACCTACAAAGCCGCTTGGAGGGTGGCTCGAAATGGAAGGTTGCATAATCGATGTAAAATGAAGGTATTACATTGTTCAATTTAAAACAAATTTTAAAACGGCGGTTTTATCCTCACCTAGCTCCCTGTTTAATGTGACCAAATTACACCCACTTATTATAAGTATAGGTGTATTTAAGCTCATCTCAGAATACAGGGTGTGACCGACCGTACAGGTCCCATTGTTTAGAAACGTATGGCATGTGATTCATGTTTAATCTATATATACATTATATGTATACGTTGGAGAGAGGGAGATTTCGCCTAAACTGGACTCCACACTAACCATGGTATGTGTGGATTATTACGCACCCAGCACCAAAGAACTTATAAAAGTATAATGCAGCAATAATCATCAGCCACAGTTGCAGGCGACGGTGGTATTTCTTGTTGGTACTTCTTGTTTCTTGTGGTCATTCTCACAGACTACAACCTGGACAGAAGTCTTAAGAAAACCAAGACCAAGACAATCATCACCATGTTTTAAGTTTTAACAGATCATTTTATTTTAAAAGTTGTTTTTGGCAAAAACCATAATGGTGGAAAGACCTCATCCACTGACCTCTTGAGGGCCGCTGTCTCAGTCTGTCATGAATATTAAGTTCTGAAAGCTCTTTACATGATGTTCATTTGGGATGGGACTCACTCCCTTAAAACCCCTTGTTAAGATCTCTATTTACCATATTCATATGCCGGCCATTTCACTGTTACAGTATAATACTCGAGGAGGATTTGTGCGAAGAGCAAAATGGTTCTGCATAAGCTCAGGTACAACCACAGTTAAAACCACTTGTGTGTCTGAGGCTACCGTATTCCAATGAAATGGCACAGCTGACAGCAGCGTAACTTGATAGTGTGTATTGTTCTCACTCGTTAGTGTTAGTGTTTAATGTTTATTTATGCTGTTTGTTAAAAACGGAAAAACATTTTTTAAATAAAATTCCATTGGACCAAAATGAGTGGGGGATATTTAATTCTAACATCACAAAACAACAGTACTACTGAAATGGTAGCATTTAGTTACTGAAGTGAAATTGTACCTACTGTGATTTAAAACCCTCTACGAATGTAGGCATTTAGCAGAGACTCTTAATCCAGAGCGATTTACAGTAAGCAGGATCAATATAAGGTAATACAAACTGTCTTCAAGAATCAATGCAAGCTAAGAACATCTAACAGTAGATCATCTGTGCTATGAGTATACATAATGGAGTGCTATGTGCTACGTCTACATAAAATATTAATGTAGATCACAGCCGTGTAAGGTGAGGGGGGGCTCTTATACATCATCTCATTCCGGCCAATCACAATTTTTGTCTTCAATGATTGTTTTTACATAATGTTTGTTTACACAAACACTCAAATGTGTTGGGACCAATGTTTGTTTATATTTACACACACCCTCAAAGCTGGACATGGGAGGGGCTAGCGCCCCTCAAATGCTAAATTATAAATCTAAATGACAGGTTTAGCCTTTGCAGTTTGCATACACCTGTATGACCAGTCGTTGAGGTTAGTGCAAGTCTAGCCTCGATAACTAGGCTTTCATTCAGTGCAAGTCCTACAGGCTTTAGATGTAATATATATAACAACCACATACAGAATGTAACAATATGTAAGGAAAGCTCCTCTAAACTGCACAAAACACTCACTGGGTCTGGAATGTGCTAAAAGCCATTGTATTATATTTCATCATTAATTAAATGGAGACAACCAGCATTAAGTAGACACAAAAAAATCACCTGTGTGAAGTGCAGGCGCTCTTATCGTACATCATCGTGATGTAAAAAGACACTATGCTTATTTGCTCAGACACTGACATAAAATTATCCAGTCAATGTCAATGGGACTTTAATTATCTTGGAGACACATCATTCCTGGCTGCTCTTATTGTGTGTGTGCGTGTGTGCATGCGCGTGTGCGTGTGCATCTACTTGCGAAAGCGCTTAAAGAGTGGATGGATGTTCTTGCTTGCCAGGGAGCCTTTGCTACTCCGACTGTGGTGGTACTCCATGTAGACGGTGTCATCTGCACCAGATAAGGAGCTCATGGTGCCTAGTCGCCTCGAGAACTGTGGTCGAACGCCCACCTCCCCTGTCACCACTTCCTCCTCCGCATCCAGGTCTGAGGCAGCCAATACCTTCTGTAGCAGTTCATACTGCTCTTCTCTGGATGAAAACATGAGGTCTTCCTCCTCCATGCCTGCCATCTTAGTGATCACCTTGAAGCTATATCCCTGGTCTACCAGGAACCGCTGCCTCTTGGTGGAGTAAGCCATTTCTTGGGTGTCCTGGGACACCAGGGAGTAGAAGTTGGCATTGTACTCCTCTGCCACCATTGCTTTCTTGGCTCTGAGCACTCTGCCAAGCCTCTGGGCCTCTTGTCTGCGGGAACCACCGTGAGATGAAATCTGGATCAGAACATTAGCCTCTGGCAAGTCAAACGACGTGTCTCCAACCTTGGAGATGAAGATGGTGTTAATCTTGGGGTTGTGTTTGAAGTTCTGCAAGATCTGCATGCGTTCCCCCTGGGAGGTGGGGCCATAGATATAAGGCTTCTTTAGTCGGATGGCATATTCCTTCAGGGCAAAGACATTATCAGCAAAGACGATGATCTTGTCATTGCGTCGCTCGTGGTAGCGAATAAGATACTGACAGGCACGGAACTTGTTGGGGTTCATGGTGTAGAGCAGGATACGTTTCTTGGTCTTAATAGCCAAGTATTCTCTGTAAAACTCGGGAGACATTGGGCACCACACCTCAGCACATTGGACCTTGGCAATATAGCCATTGTTCTGCAACTCCATCCAGTTGGCTTCAAACAACTTTGGCCCAATCAGGAAGTTGAGGTCCACAATCTTGTCATCTTCCCTGACCAGCGTAGCAGTGAGACCCAGCTTGCAGTGGGCCTGCACAATGGTCAGAACACGACGGAACATCTTGGCGGGGATGGTGTGAACCTCATCTAGGATAATTAGTCCCCACTCCTGGCTACGCATCCACTCCATAACCCTCTCCGCCTCCCAGGATCGCTTGGTCGTGTGGCCCAGCATAGAGTAGGTGCTGATGGCCACAGAGCAACCGATGGGCTTGTCTTTGGCATCCGACGTAAACCTGCAGATCTGCGAGTCGCTAATGGTGGACCACAACTTGAACTGGGACTTCCATTGTTCTACTGACACAGAGGAGTTGCCGAGCACCAGGCAGCGTTTACGCACCGTGCATGCAGCCGTCACACCCACCAGAGACTTTCCAGCTCCGCAGGGCAGCACGATGACTCCAGAGCGAGCGCGGCCATTGCCAAACATCTTGCGCAGGCTCTTCTCTTGGTAGGGCCGCAACACGGCGGTGGGCTTCAGGTCCATGTTGATGTCCGGGTTGACCGTATCATTACGAAAGTCGTACTCAGCCAGAAGAGGGTACTCGAGCTGGATGCAACGCTTCTGCAGATCTTCAATCATCTCCTGTCGAATTTCAAAGGACACGGTCTGAGTCTCCTCTTCCTCCTCCTCGTCCTTGTCCATCTGCTCGTAGTAGCTGAAAATATCCTCGGGAACCTGAGGTGTGCCTTCAGCAGTACCTTCAGCTGTTTGCTGGGAAGTGGATGCCCCTCCCTTGTCCTGTATGGACTTAGAGATGGCAGATTTACTGTGGATAACCTCGGTGATGAGCTCGGTATCCGCTCCCTCGGCAGTACGGAGGCGGCACTCACGGATCACATTGTCCTGCAGGAGGCGCTGAATCACATCAGGGAAGGCACTCTCGACAAAATACCTGTTGTGCTTGAGCACCAATTTCACTTTGCCATAGCTCATTGTGCAAAGCTTGATGAACTGCACAATGCCGTCGGGCACAGACGTTTTGCTGAGTTTTTGCAGGTATTCCACAATGTCTGAGGTCTGCAGTCCTACGCTGACGGCCGCATAGAGCGAATAAGCCGTCAGCTTGTATTCATGGACATGGGTGGGCCTGCACACGGGCTCTGCGATCGCCACTAAGAAATCTTGTGCATATTTATAAACAGGTGAGAAGGCCTCGAGGAAAATGTGTCCGTCTGGAGCCACCCAGAGGGGACGTGCGGAGTGATCGTGCTTCAGGAGCATCTGAGCGCGGTAGTCTTTGGCCCCATACTCGTCTAGTTTGATGCCGGTCTCGTCTACCTGTTTCCCTGCGGCTGCAGGTATGGTCTCCTCAGACTCACTGCCAATTGCCTCCTCATCGTCCTCCTCATACATACGCTTTCTGGACTGCTTGTCCCAATCTCCTTTGTCCCTTTTCCCCATTTGAGCAGCGTTTGAATAAATCACTTTTCGTTTTTGAAATTGTAATAATGTAATAATTGGGTAATAAAATACTTTAGGATTTGAGAGGATTTCCACAAAGCCCGGGTATGATCAGTCACGTTAACATCACGACACAGGAATCCATCATCTTCAACCTAACTAGGTTGTCAAAGTGCGGGTTAGGTTATGGTCATCGTGCTTAAGTAAAGTTAGTTTAGTGTCATCCTGGTGATGTATGGTTAGGTTACGGTTGTCATGGTAACATAAGTGCCTAACTGTTAGGTTAACCCAACCTCTTACCTACGTATGTCCTTCAAGACAGACTCCTGTGCAGTTGCATGAATAACTCCTAGCAAATAAGTTGAAGCCTAGCATGAAAAATACCACTAAAGGAAAGGACTGTTATTCAAAGGCTAGGATTAGGACGCGCCACAGTGGTGTCCGATTAGATCTTTAACCGGGACGTCTAAATCGTGGATACCTTGGGGTATGTGTATGCGTCGTATATGGTACAGAGGTATCTGGGTTGTACGGCCTGATACCTTTGGGGTATGTGTATGAGTCGTATACGGTACAGACTGAGGTAAGGTATCTGGCCTTACAACCCAGTAAGGCCAGATACCTTATTGTCTCCACCAGGCCGAAGGCATGGGGAGAGAGTATGTTTTGCACTCCGTCCGTCCGTCCGTCCGTGTGTCCGTCCGTCCGTCCGTGTATCCGTCTGTGATCAGCTAATCTCCGGCACTGTTAACCCGGGCAATGCCACATTTTGCACACACACTCCCTGGATGCCAACGATGAACCTCTGCCCCAAAATTTCCAGAACGGCCTGTTATAGCGCCACCAGGAGGCCGCTTTGTGCAAAACAAGTTTTTGGACAGTACACCTACAGATTTTGTCCAAACATCACGCAAATTGGTACACAGTCTCTCTAGAGCCATTCAACGAAACGGGTCTTTCAGATTTCTCAGACTCCATCCTGATTGGCTAAGATTGGCTCCCAAAGTTCGCAGAAGTGCTTAGTTTCAAACAAAATGCTGCAAATCATGAACACATCGTGTGATTTCCGTGAAATTGCGCACGCACATTCCCACTAGGCCGAGGAAGAAATGCCACGTGAACATTTTCAACTCAGCCTCATGGTAGCGCTATAACTGGCCGAAAAGTGTTTCTACCTCCAACTGCATGGATTTGTGGATAACTTTGTATGCCAACTCCCTAGAGGCCAAGGAAAAGCCTTTGCCTGGAACTTTTGACATCTGCTCTTTATAGCGCCACCAGGAGGCCGACATATGTAAAACACATTTTCTAATATTACTCCTTCAGATGTTATCCAAATTTCACGCAAATCGGTACACGTGCTCTCCATAGTCATGTGATCAAGACGGGTTTGTTTGATTTCTCATAATCCACCTTCATTGCCTACGATTGGCTTCAAAACTTTTCAGGAGTAGCCCGCTTTGTACCCGCTTTGTACAAATCGCCACAACTACTCAACGCAGCGTCCGATTTCGGTGAAACTGTGCATGCATATTCCCACTAGGCTGAGGAAGAAATGCCACTTGACAGTTTTCAAATCAGCCTCATGGTGGCGCTACAACAGGCCAAGCTGTGTCTCTCACACACACACACACACACACACTCCTATTCTCCTGGTGGAGACCTGTGCCCAGAAGGGCACTTTTTCTAGTTTCATATGGGTTGAGGTGTGATCCTCTACTGAAGGTCAAAGGTCATCCTGGTGATGTCGGAGTGATGTGTCATCTTCTCTATGTATGTGTCATCCGCTCCATATACAGATTCAGGTGATGCAGAGTCGGTAATGTCGAGGTTGGTCAACCTCGTATATGGAGATCCAAGTAATGTAGAATTGTACAATCGTTATACAGGTACCTACGTGAAAAGGCTTTGTAACAGGTGACAAATCTGTGGAAATCTGTAATATATACCTGTAAGGCTTTTGAACAGACTACATACAGCAAGCTGATCAGTAGTACAGGAAGGCAGATTGTACAGGCATCTGTACGTAAAGAAGGGGTATGTCGCAACCCAGAGATATGATGTCCTGAAGAGGGATTGTGAATGGGATCAACGTCCGACACGAGAGCAACGTCCAGAACAGAAACTTGTCTGGAGTAGGACTGAAGCTAGAACGAAGTTTGGAGCGTGGCGAGTAAGATGTAGATCATCAACTAGACCCTATAGTCCTGGTGGAAAAGAGGGTTCCTGTATTTCAGAACCTAGATGGACCGATGGACGACGAACATCACAAGAGCCTCCTGCTCCAATGGGAATGACGATTCCTTAAATTCGGGACAAGGCCGGTCGCCACAGTCATCACCAAAATAACCAAATCGCCCCATACAGACCTTGGAGGTTCAGGATTCCAAATGTCCAACTAAAATAGACACTATGCCTATTTGGTCAGACACTATGACGTAAAATTCTCCATTAATTGTCAATGGGAAGTTTGTGTGGGACAGAAATCTACACTAATAGCTGAATATAGGAGGGGCTAGCACCCCTCAAAAAAAAAGAACTAAATCATATTCACTGATGCAATTAAGGGAATCAATCAATCAAAGTGGTGATGAAGAAGGGATGTAAATGTTTTCTGAGAGGGCACTATGTTCGAATAGCTTTCTTTAATGTTTATTGTGGATTTTCTTTAATATAATATATATAGTGCATATGGTGCTTTTTAATGTTTTATGATCTGTGTTCTATTTCTATATGGCTGCTACGGCCAAGTCTCTCTTGTAAAGGAGATTTCTGATCTCAATGAATGTCCTGGCAAAATAAAATGGCCTAAAACAAGTGTGTAGAGTAGGCCTACATAACATAACATAACGTGTGTGCGCCGTCATACCACCGTATGATTAAGTATAAATCACACTTTAGACGCCCAGCTTGTTGGCGGTAGTCATGACTATTTTAAGGATGGGCATGAAGGCGGAGATCTCACTGAAGTTGCTGCTGCTGACCACCTGGGTGTGGACCTCCAAACCCCGCTGGTAGTTCTGGTTGGCCACGCAGCGTCTGATTTCATGGAGCCCGCCGAGGACGTGCTGCGACAGCGACTGCTCTCTCAGCTTGTCGTATAGGTAGCCCAGGCGCTTGGGCGCATCGTCCAGCTTCCTTTTTGTCTGTGGATTCGCCGCTGCTAGTTGGCACCGCTGCACGAGGCTGTCGAAGGTGGTTCTGAGCACCACGTGTTCAGCGGGGATCTCCTTCTGCTCCACCATCTCTGCTGGCAGCTGCTGGAGGAGCTGTACATTGGGCTCCTGGGGGGCCCCCGGAGGAACCTGTGGTTGGGGTGTCTCTCCGGGGAGGGGCCTCACAGGGGCGGTAATGGCTGCAGGTGAGGAGCAGGGCCCACCTTGTTGATCATCACAGTGGGAACTCAACCAAGGAATGTTCCCTGTGGGAGGTGGAATGGCAGGAGGAGCAGGGTAGGGGTTTCCAGTAAAATCCCCAGGATGTCCTGGACCAAGGGACTGGTATGGTGGTGGGGGGCCCTGGTTGTGCACTGCCGGAGGGTACATGGGTACAGAGGGTCGAGGCTGGGAGCTTGGAGGCATGGGGCTTGACGGAAAAGATGTAGAGGGTATGAAGTCTATTGGTGGAACCCCAGGGCTAGGCATGGGGGGCAGGCCTCTGGGTCCCAATACATTTGTGGCTGGTATAGAAGCATCCGGCAGAGGGAAAGCTGGGGATCCGCCTATTAACTGGGGATGGAATGGCTGTTGAGGGACTCCTGGATCCGTCGTGTGATGTTGGTGGTAGGGAAGCTGCTGTAAGCTATGTTGCGGTGCACTAGAGGGAAGTACATTGGAGGAAGGAGGTAGGCCCTGCACGGTGTCGGCAGGAGCAGATTGTGGATTAAATACTGATGGCATAGAAGGTTGCCCAACCGGAGGTATCTGGGAAGGAGCAGCGGGCTGGTTTTGTGCTTTTTGTGTAGGGGGCTGAGCAACAGGAGTGGGCTGGGCTGAAGACACGTCGACATTGTTGTAGGGGACGGAGGGCTGTTGTCCAACAGGCGCCCCTCCCCGAGCGTGGAACAGCCTGTCTTTCAGCATCATGATCCCTGGCTGGTCTGAGTTCTCCGGCAAGTAGGCCATGGCAGTGGCCAGGCTTCCCTCTGCAGCCAGTATGCCAGCATAATAAGTTAGCTTTTCTACCAAGATGGAGCTCTGTAGTGTCACTTCAATGTTGTGAAGGTGCTCAATGGATTTGCGCAGGACCATCACCTTCTCCACTAGATCCTCTAGACCGAGGGCGGTGGAGCAGTCCTTCTGAAGGGTGCAGCACTCCACCAGCTTCTCGACGTTCCCAGAGCAGATGTAACAAAGACACGCCTGCAGGCGCCGCTGCTCTGTCCCTTCGCCCTCTAAACGCGCTCCCAGAGTATCACACAGGTATGCAAATTCCTCTTCGTGGGCATAGGTCAGGAGAGCAGCGAGGGCCTCTTTCCAATTGTCCAACTCGCAGCTCTGCACGATGTGTTTCCAGTTCTGCGTCACCACTGACGATATAAGCATGGAGATGCTGTTCCGCTGCTCGTTCAGGTATCTCTGCTGGGTCCTCTTCAGAAGCTCCTCTCCCCCGCTGATCGACAGCAAGATGGCCTCGGCGTAGCGACCTTCATTCAGACACAGTTCCACAGCTCCCTCAAAGTTGGCCACCAGCAGAGCCTGGCCGATCAGGCCATCAGTGTCGGATGAGACGGGGATGCGGAAGTTGGGACTCTCCTTTGGGATGTTACTGAACCAGTCCGACTGTGAGGAAGGACCAGATGTCCTGATGTCACCTGTAGCACTGGCCTCAACAGACCTCTCTGTGGAAAGCTGCTGCATCTTTTCAGCCAAATCTTTAGCATCCACTCCATGTCCGTTGTGCTGCACGTTCTTCCCCAGGCATTTTGAAATCTTTCTATCCAATTCATCTTTGCTGAAACCCAAAAGTTTTAAAAAATTAACGCGGGTTTCATGTTCAAATTTCACCAGAAGGAACTTCCATATTTCCTTATCGGCCTCTGTCGATGCATTTTGAATCTTAGCCTGGCAGTAGCTGATGAAGGAGCCCGACTGCAGTGTGGTCTGCAGCTCCACGGAGCGCTGGAGGAACTCTGTCTCCGTGGTCACCTGGCTAACAAATACCTGTCTGGGGATGGGGTGGGGCCGCTGTTCTGGAGCCAGCTTGGGGCTCTCAAACATGATCAACTTCCCACCGAAAGCAAACGAAGCCCCGACTGGCCTGCGGACCCACTTGGGTGGCTTTTGTAGAGGGTGAACAATGGTGCCCTGCCCTGCACATTGTGGAACAAAGGGGTCCATTGAGTCTAATGAGGATGATAACTTATCAGCAGTAGTTGGCCGCTGAGCCGCCACACTGCCTCCCATCACAGAGTATACACTGATCCTCCCGTCGAGCGAAGCTGCCGACAGCAGAGCTGGGTTCCTGGGGCACCACTGGACATCGAAACACCACTCGTTGGACGTTGGCAGTTCATAAATGACATCCCCAGTATTCGGATTCCAGCAGAGGATGCGGTTGTCTTTAGCACTACTGAGAAGGAGTTCCGAGTCTGCTTGGCTCCAGGATATGGACAGAATTCCCCTTGTGTGATTCTCAAAGACTTTGAGGGGGGACGTGGCAAAGCGCAGATCCCACATCTGCATCACCGGCAGACGGTCATCTTCAGAGGCCAACACCAACTGCGTGGCCACATCGGGGTGCCACAGCATTCCTGAACACTGCATCCTATTGCTGTGGTCGCCGATCTTGATGATGGGCTCGTTCTTTCTCAGGTCCCAGACCACCGTCCTGCCACTGCGATCAGCGGAGGCCAAGATGTGCTGGACCTGCCTGTTCCAGGACACCACGCTGATATCTTCAGCAGGCTGTGTCTTTGTTCCCGGCATAGTTGGGCTGTTAAACTGGTTGAGATCCCAGATGTATATCTCGGAATCATTGGCTCCGGACGCCAGGAGATTGCTCTTGAAGGGGTTGAGGTCGAGCGCTCTGATAGGACCCGTGTGTTTGTCGGACTGTCCCACGATCGTCTCTTCCCAAGAAGATATTATGGCTTCTGGGTTATATACCGTTAACCTTCCGTTCTCACTGCCTCCAATCAGTCTTCCCCCAGAACCGTCCGCTCCCATTTCAAAATCAGCCCATATGATACTGTGCAACCTGTTTGAGATTGGCAGCGATCCTTTGAGCTTCATGTCCAGCGAGGGATCGGAAAAATCCATCTCAAATATCTCAAGTGCAGCGGTGGTGTTGAAGGAGGCATCGAGCTGGTGAGCCGACGTGCCTAATGCCAGGTAGATGGGATGGTGTGTTGCGGGACTCCATGCCTGGTGGGCTGTCCTCTGGATCTCCTTCAGTCTCATCTCCCCTGCACTGATCTTGTGTTTGCAAGTTGCACTGGTGTCAAGCACAAAGCAAAACACGGGTTGTAGACTTTAAGGCTACTAGCTACCTGGGGTCTGATTTTAAGATCAGCTCCCTCAACGCATCACTATAGATGTCACTATGTCATCAGCCATGTCCAAATACGGAGTTCGTGTCAGTCATGTTATTTTTTTCCATTTTGGTATTTTTCAAATTTGTTTTTCCATTTTCCTTTTAATTCCTAATGCTCTGATTATCCATAGTTGGAAAGTGTATATATCTCTGCTGTCGGGAAGAAACCACCTAACTCCAAAATGTAAAATTTTCAGGAAATGAAAAATATAAAATTTAAAGGGAATGAAGAAAACTTTATATAAACATTGTTGGTTTTGTGACATTATATATTGCCAATTACTTGCATGAGACGGGGAGAGGTGGTGGAGTAGAGAAAAGAAGTGCGCTTGTATATCCAGGTATTTCTCTGGACTGACTGTTTCTGCTGTGATTACATATTAAACAGAATTAGAGTGGTGCCTGTTGGGCACTGGCCTACTTGGAACGATGCAAGTTGGAAATGAATGCCCCACCCAGTTATTACGTACAGTATGTGTCCCTTTTATGCCCATATATGGAGTTCTTGTAACGATGGATGTTGGAGATCCATGCCCCACCCGGCTATGCAATACCCGTGTCAATATATGGAGATATCTGTATCTGTGTACCCGTGTCAGAGTACCCGTTCCACCCATCTGTCTGTCCCTTTTATGCCCATATGGAGATTTCTGTATGTCTCTCTGTGTCCCTTTATTCCTATAGTCTGTGTCAGGCATGCCCAAATATGGAAGGTTGTGATGTCAGAACAGGCCCTGTCCAGAGCCCGGGCAGAGGCCTTTTGTGGTGGTTCAGGACAACCGCGGGTCCTACTCGACAACAGGCACTGCACTCCCTGTGGGGGTGTGGAACACGTGTGTCGATGGGGTCGGTGGGGTGAGCGGTTCTCGAGTTACGTGTATTACAGCCATACACACAGACGTGGTTCATTTATAGATATAGATTCATAACAAGGAACTACTCAAGAGTTTGTTGTAATTCCTTCCATTGTGTATCTTCAATAATCGGAACCAACAACCCAGTTATGAGACTATTGCTCAAGACTCCCCTTGAGTAGAGCGTGCCTTCTTATGGAATTGATCCGGTAGGAGAGTTGTCTCATATTCAGGTATGTCTCATGTCATGTCCTATATTAATATTTTTATACTAAATAAATCTAAACAATCAGGTATTCTTTGGGACTTTAGGTTAAGGCAGTTTTTAATCTGACTGTAAATAGCTACTCTGGTATTATTAGAGAACTGTCATTACATTATATACAGTACAGTAAACCAACCAGTATGACCAGAATGTGTGTTTCAGTAAGGACTGAAAACCTTTCATTATTACTTGCGCAAGCAGAGCGTGCAAGTACTGCGATCGGCTGGATATGCATGTCGGTTGTTAGAGCGTTGCAGTCCCGCCTCCTCGAGAGACACGGAAAAGAAATCCCCGTTCATTTTCCTCATAGACTTTTCAGAAAGTATTTATTTAAAGACGTTTACGCCGCGGACAAAGCCAACTCATGTGACAAATCATGACAACAAACAAATTTTTTCGGGCTGAACAAATAATTAGAAAGAAGAAGAAAGGCAGGTTACAACACTTTTTGTTGTTTTTCTTCTTTGTAATTATTAGTTTGGTCCAAAATAGTGTTTGTTGTCATGATTTGTCACGACAAGAGTTGGCTTGCTTTGTACGACGCTTATAAGGTCTTTAAATAAATACGTTTTGAAATGTCTATGGGAAAAATGCATTGGAAACTTTCCTGGGCCTGGCGTCGTCATGAAAGGGGGCGGGACTGCGACGCTCCTATAAGGGATGTGTATGTCGGTGTTGTCCACCGGCCAATAAGGGACCACCATTCTTGATGACATAACTAAGGTACGTTTGATGATCGGCTGGGTATGTATGTCGGGGTAAGAATGGTGGTCCCTTATTGGCTGTTGGTGACGTAACTAAGGTACATTTCAAGGTTGGTATAAGGTCCATACCGGGTCTAAAGGATTTAGAACAGCAGTTGTAATAGACATTAGTTAGTAGCAGTGCTTGCGCGCTCTTCTTGCGCCATAGTAGGCCATGTATGGACTACTTGTGTGCAAGGCTCAAGTTGGCACCTCGACAGAGTGCATTTCTTTTTTTTATTTAATATTTTATCCCACAATTTTGCCACCCATTTCTTCACCCAGTGTCAATTATCTAATGTAATCCTGGGCGCTACACTTCCTCTGGGGGGGGGGCAGCGGACTGACCTCATGCTTGCTTCTATGCATGAGGAGTCCAAGCTGCTTCTTTACACCTGACAGGGGAGAGTTTCCCCGGCCGGACGTACCGCGTGGAAGGAACACGTTATTCCGACCAGTTCCTTTCCCCTCCATCAGGCACCCCGGCTGGCCAGGGGGAGGTAGTTTAGAGACCAGGATTACGGCATGTTTTTGTACCCTAGAGGACACAGGGAGAACATGCAATCTCCACACAGAAAGGCCCTTTCGCCAACCCCACCTCGGGTATGGGCACTGATGACGCGGAGGAGGGAACACGCCCACAGCGTCCCCAGCGGGAATCGAACCCAGGACCTTCTAGCTGTGAGGTGACAGCACTACCGACTGTGCCACCATGACCCTGACAGAGTGCATTTCTAGTTATTTTTTAGAAAATTCCAATAACTAGAACGAGGGGAAGTACAACAGTAGTAGTTAACAGCAGTGGCACAGTTAAAATGGTAGCAGTGGAGTTTAGGTCTACATTTTTGCAGAAATAGCAGCTTGTAGATCTGGGCTTTGTGGTTGTAGAAATGAATATTCGCCCCTAGGATAGGGACGCTAGGGTTCAAGGTGATTAAAAGTTACTTTATTTTCATGGAATACTAATGGTTTGGATGTTTGACTCTCAGACGAGTTCCAACAAACTTGCAAATCAACAGAATGTGACAAGAAAGTCCTTTTTATGAGTTGTAGAAAAAGAGAAGAAAAACAAATAAAAATACAACAGGTATCTCCTCCAAAATTGCAAATGTAAGTAACCCATACATATGGTAAATAATACCGATATGTTTAAGTAACATAACTGGAAAAAAAAAACTGTCGCTTCCTAAGTTCCTAAGGACAGTTCTTCTATCCTCGCCAAAACGCTCTCCATCATGTCGAACGTGTCCAGGGCTGAGTGCAGAGCCTGTAACGAGTAAAAAGTAGTAAATCACGACGTGTTTTGCTTTAATTTGCTAAAAAGACAATCATGCATTTGTGTAAAAAAAAAAAGAACGTTTAGTACATCACCAAATTACCTGTATCTGTGAGTCTTTCGTCATGTTTGCCAATTTCTCCTCACCAACAGTTACGGAAAGTGCTGAACTGCCTGTGGAAGGAATCCACGTGTGCAGTTAGAAGACTAGTGGTGAGCAGTAAGGATACATAGGGGGTTGGTGTAAGATCCTGTGTGTTCATTCCATTTAACCCATTAAGACCCGAGATCGATTCTACAAATGCCTTAGAAATCCTGACAGTTTTCTGGAAAAACCTATGTTTCTATATCGGTGGTTCTCAAACATTTTCATGTCAAGGACCCCCAAAAATATATGTAATTGTCCGCCGACCCCATCTGAAAATGTTGTTCCAGGGACCCCCTCCCAGAAGCAAATATTTGAGTTAAAAACGTTCGCTCTGAAAGAATATATATTCAAAGATTTGTGCCACATTTTCACGATTTTTCAAAAATAGCAGACCTACAAGCTCGTAGCGCGCCACTCGGTGGCGCGCTATGAGCTTGTAGATCTGCTATTTTTCAATAGCTAAATTATAACAATGTTTAAAACACAAAGGGGCTCCCCGCCCCAAAATGGGTTAATTCTTTACACTAAATAAAACCAACAGCCATGATTTCACACTGTAGCATTGTGTACCTATATCCTTGGTCTTCTTGTTGTCCATGGTGCTTCTGAGCTCCATCTCATAGTGAGCCCTGGACATGTTCACACCAACACGCAGGGGCTTCAGGAAGTTCTCCTCGATCTTACACAGCTCTGTCCAAATGCCTGTCTAGAAGCATGAGAAGACATGACAAATGTGACCATAATAATTGATATAGCATCTATATAATTGATATACTATAGCAGTGGTTTTCAATTACAACCCTTGTCATATCAAGGTCCATTATTTATTTGCCATTTGAGCCACGGACCACCATTTGATGAGATTTAGCCTCTCTGACTCAGACCCATAACTTAGAATATTTTGTTATCGTTGGATAAGAGTGTGTCCACAATTCTGTATTGATGTTGGTACCATAGGAAAATATTGATCAAAATAACAATTCTTCTACATTCTCTAATTGTGTAGACTTCTTGTAAATTAAGTAATGCAGATGTTTAACAATAATTTAGCTCTTGAGAGCGTAAAATGAAACCAAATGGACCCTTGCGGTTACGGGTCCATTTGGTTTAATTGTAGGCTCTCAAAAGTTAAAGATAAGGGTCCATTTGGTTACCAACTCTCCATTTAGCTGGGGACCACCTGGAACCCCCTCAAGGACCACTGGTGGTCCCCGGACCACTGGTTGAGAACCACTGTACTATAGTATCTAAGCCAGTGTTTCTCATCCAGTGGTTGATAAACAGTGGATACACTGTACCACGCACACATATTTGTGTCCTGAGATCATACATGGACACTTCAAAATCCATGTCCCAATGCATAACCAGCTGTAGATTGTCTATGACTAAAGCTACCTGGTTCTCTGACTCTTTGTCTCTGATGACCAAATAGCGCAGGAGGTTCAGAGATTCCATTACTCTGTGAAAAAAACAAGAAAAACAGACTTACAGTATACAGTAGTAACAGTACTTACTATAAGCTTTACTCGCCATTGCTACCAAGTCCAGACAAACTGTGTGTGTGTAAATTAAAACTATGCAAGTAAGTGTGTGTGTGTGTGTGTGTACTGACTGACCTGTCCATGTACTGTAAGAGGTCTGTCTCTGGGCCGTCAGGGAGACGCAGCACCTGGCGCAGCAGGGGGAGTAGATGTGTCCCCTGGAACCACTCATTACCGTTTCCTGGCTGAGGAGGAGAGACAAGACAGACAGAGGCACAACCGATAAAGTAAGAATGGAGACAAACAGAAGATCCCACTGCCTGTCTGAGGCCTTTTCTTCTCACATGACACACCCATATTTAGCAGATATGTACAGTAGCAGGTGTTGTACTTCACACTTTGGCAGCGGTGGCCGAACGGTTTGCGGAGCGGTCTTGATACCGGAAGGTCGCCAGTTCGAATCCCCGGACCGGCACGTTAAAATTACCACCGCTGAAGTGCCCTTGAGCAAGGCACTGAACCCCAACCATGAAATGTTCTATGAGCAGGGCGTGGCTGTAAACAAGCATCTCGAGCTTAGTCCACTTACCCTGGGTAAACAAAGAACTTTTGCTTTGCACATTGGTCTTACCTTCAGGGAATAGTCTATCTGGTTTTTGATGTTTTTGATGATGTATCCCTCCACTCCTGAGTGGTTGCTGATCCTAAGCATGGACCTGAAACAAGAGAACCAAGACATCTGTATAGAGCTGAAACAAGACAACCAAGATCATAGACCTGAAACAAGAGAACCAAGACATCTGTATAGAGCTGAAACAAGACAACCAAGATCATAGACCTGAAACAAGAGAACCAAGACATCTGTATAGAGCTGAAACAAGACAACCAAGAGCATAGACCTGAAACAAGAGAACCAATATAGTGCGGCAGAGTGTGGAGAGTGAGATTTTCATGTGAGAATTGAAATAGGATACTTACTGTAAGAATTTGTACTTGGCCTCAGTGTCAAACTTATCAATGCTCAGCTGTAACACCTGTAGACCTTTAGTTCTCTATCAACAGAAGAAAACGTCAACATTTTGCAACCAATTTTGTTAACCCATTCAGGCCTGATTAAAAAAAATTACAGTTTTCTAAATCATGACAATTTTCTGAAAGATTTGAGGCACATTTTAACGATTTTTCAAAAATAGCAGACCTACAGGTTCATAGCGCGCCACTCGGTGGCGCGCTATGAGCTTGTAGATCTGCTATTTTTCAATAGCTAAATTACAACATAATGTATGTAACCACCAAAAGGGGTTAAAAATGTTAACACATGTTCAGTGCTTGTATCCATAGGAAATTATATTTAGCGTAACAGCAGACAATTCTGTTTGTAGATGGTTTTAGTCTTAGCAAAGAATGAAAGTGACAGTTATGAAGGAAACATTTGAAACACTTACCAAATGGTGTGCTGGACATAGTGTCATGACTTTAACCAAGTTCTGAAAATAAAACACAACCACATGCCAAGCCACCATTTCAGTTATGTGCAATGGTTGAACAACTGCTTATGTTTACCAAAACCTTTGTATTTAGTGTTCCACAGTAAAACAGTAGTATCATAATTTTATAATTGAATACAGAACGATGGACAGGATTTTAAAGGCTACAATCTGTACATTTTATGTTCACTGTCTCCCTCTGCTGACGGAAAGAGTACATTTGACATTTGAGTAGGCGTCCTCCCAGTCCCCAACACCAGTGTTAATGGAAGAGTAAAGAGACCACCTCCAAGTTGTGCTAGATATATTGTATTAACTCATTAAAATCAGGATTTTAGATTTAAGCTATATATCGTCTGTCACCCGACAGAGACAGATATATAGCTTAAATCTAAACCTCATATGTCCATAACTGTTACTTTTCAGAATTCAAAATTAAGTAGCAGATTGACAGGATATTGTTGCAGATATGCTACTTTTGTGTGACACTGTAATATGAGCAAGTAGGGCGTTAATTGACCAAAGAAAATCACAAAACGTTTAAATATGGAAATAGTGTTTCATTCTGTCTCCCATACACTCAGAAATCAGAATGGATGGTTAAAGCAATTGTAGCTGCTTATACTTTTATTAAAGATAACATAGAACGTAGCACATGTTGTGTAACATAGGGATTTTAAGGCACTTGTAGAATCGACCTCCGGTCTTAATGGGTGTTCACTGTTCAAGCATCTTTCTGCTTTAATTGCAATAGTAACAATGAGAGTTGACAGGTAAGGTGAGAGAGAGAAGGAAAATAAATGACATGCAGCAAAGACCCTCGGCTGAGATTCAAACCAGGAAGTCCTTCCTTATCTGTGTGGTATCAATGCATTCTTACAAGGTGAGCCACTAACGCCGCCCGTTATGTTATGTCATACATAACTCTACCATACAGATATAATATGTTTTATTCATAAGTGCCAGATTGTAGCTGTTAAAGTAAAAGAGCATGAAGTTAACCCATTGTGGACTGAGGTCGATGAAAAAAAAAGGCTTCTAAATCCTAACATTTTTCTGAAAACCATGTTTCTATGTCAGTGGTACTCAACCTTTTTCATGTGAAGGACCCCCAGAATTATCTCTATTGGGCCAAGGACCCACATCTCAACATATGTAGTTCCAGGGACCCCTCAGAAGCCAATATTTTTAGTTAAAAATGTTCGCTCTGAAATATATATTCAAAGATTTGTGCCACATTTTCACGACTTTTCAAAAATAGCAGACCTTCAAGCTCATAGCGCGCCACTCGGTGGCGCGCTATGAGCTTGTAGATCTGCTATTTTTCAATAGCTAAAGTAGAACAGAATGCTTAAAACACCAAAAGGGGTTCCCGCCCAAAATGGGATCAAAAACGGTAACGGTATATAAGAATAAAAAGTCTGTACACCAGTATGCTGCTCCCGAATGCAAGTTTGTGAGCAGTAAAAGAGCATTATTAAAACAATACTATATGCATATTGAAATGGAGACCAATCAAATTGTGTGTGTACATTTCTGTGTACTGTACCTGTGGGACACTGATGAAGGCTTTGATGTTCAGAAGGTTTACAGAGAGACTGGCATCCTCGGTCCTCATCAGACTTTTCTGATACAACTCCTGGTGACCGAGAAAAATATACTTTCAATATACAGGAAGTAAAAGAAAATGAAAACGAGCATTCTGTAGGCAGTGATTGAACTACCCATTGTAGTTTTATTTCACGTAGAGCAGGGGTTCTCAACGTTTTTGGCCGGGGACCCCCGGAAATGCTTTGGCAATATCTCGGGACCCCCGCCCCGCCCCCTCCCGACCCCCAATATAAATTGACTGCTAAAATAACCTTAACCCATTTTGGGCGGGAACCCCTTTTGGTGTTTTAAGCATTGTTATAATTTAGCTATTGAAAAATAGCAGATCTACAAGCTCATAGCGCGCCACCGAGTGGCGCGCTACGAGCTTGTAGGTCTGCTATTTTTGAAAAATCGTGAAAAAAAAAATTTTTGGGGACCCCCTAAAATAATTTGGCGACCCCCCGAGGGGTCGCGACCCACGGGTTGAGAACCCCTGACGTAGAGGCTTATGGACCACCCACGCATTAATGGGACTAAGTAAGAAATTAAGTAAGTAAGGTGATGCTTAGGAGAAGACTTACCAATCCTTTCTGAATCCACGTTTCCTCAGTTCTAACAACAGAAAACACGGGTAAAACATGGGCGTACAATGCTGTAAATACAATCTATAGCCAGGCTCTGTGCTTTAACTGTAGTCCAGGGTTTCCCGAAGGTGGCATGCCTATTTCCTTCCCATAGCTTTGTTTGATTGCCTTGCAGAGCCATGGGGCCTTGTTTCTGTAGCAACGTAAGGCAGCTTGATCTACAACTACACCCCCTGGACATGACGCTAGTATGTCGCAGCGAGCCCCAATCCAACCCTTTATGCCAAGCAGGAAGGCATTGGGTCCCCTTTTAAAACTTTGGTATGACCTCGAACCACGACCACCCAATCTCAGTCAGAGCGGACACCCTAACCAAGGCCACTGAGCTGCTTTGTTTGATTGGCTCGACAATAAAACTGCTAGTGCCGAGCCAATCAAACAAAGCTTTAGGAAAATGTACCAGAAAAGGGAACGGGCATGCCACCTTCTGCTAAAAAAAAATGGGTTTGTTATAAGTCATGTACACATACTGTATAGAGTAGTTACCTGGACAAAAGCAGGTTGATATGTTCCATATTACACCGTAGGAGAAACACAGGGCTGAAAATAAATAAGATTACACAAATACATTATAAATTCCATTATTAGCTAGTCATAAAGTGTGCATAAGTAATGAAGGCAAGGTGCAAATTTTAACTGCTGGTAAAACAGTTCTGCGCTAATGTGTGCTGTGCTTCGCCTCCAGGCTGTTGTGGAGACATATGTCAGTGACTTTGTTCGTTTGAACCCTTTTGAGAGCCACCTCTCTCCATGTGACTTCTCTCCCTCACTTTGTCTCGGGAATTCCGAGCCAATCTAATGTGTGCTGTACTAACAAGCTTTTTAAAACTGCATTTCTAGGCCAAAGTGGGCAGGAATATTTGGAGGTCATAAAGTCAATGTTATTTTAACCACTTTGTTGGTCATGCAATGCTTTGTGAGCTTGTTGTAGATCTGCTACTATTGATTTTCTTCCCCATACATACGGACACCAGGGTTAATATGGTAAGCATAATCCAGCAAAACCACAAAACGAGAATAAAATGAAGTTACCTGAACACAGCAGGCAAGGCAGCAAGGTGATTGACAAACAGAAGATAAGCCAGGCTGGCTAACGACTCTTTGGGATAGAGCACCTCCTCTTCCAGAAACCCTGGCAACGCTTTCCTCTTCAGCCCAGGGTGGAACACCAGGTTATGGAGCGGCTCACCAATTTGTGTTAGACTGAACTATAGAAAACAGGCATCCGCACACACAGACACACACACACATGCACCAGAAGAAAGGATGGCGCAGTCACAATTCCAGTGCAGCAAACATACCTGCAACTGCTATCATGCTGGTTAGTAAATATTGTGTAGCTCTTCTGTGCATTTATCAGTTATTTGCAATGTGCTTGTGCTATATTACACATCAACTTAAAACAACTTTTTTATTGGGCTCCTACCAATATCTCTTCAGCGAAGTCCCTAATGGGAGACACAGCCAGGGTGTCTGCATCCGTCAGCACAACGCCCAAGAGAGGCTCACACAGACTCTTCATACAGCTTCAAGTATAAAAAGACAGAAAAAGCATAGATTTGATAACCTATAATAAACCGAACAAATCTGGAACAAAACAAATCCCACTTACAACTTCAACAGTTCCGTCTTCAGCTCGTCCTCTTTAACCAGCAGACCACCGTCTTTTCCATCCACAGCCAAATCTGGCGTCTCCTTACGTAATTTAAGGGTGTTCTGCCTGGCCTCGTGTACAAGGGGGATGATGAAACCCCGGAGAACAGTGCAGCAGCGGCACAGGGAGAAGTTATCATCCGTTTCTTGCTCTTTGGTCTTGGGGACCGGAAGCTTGGCCACCTGCTCAAGCAGGGTGGACAGAACCATGCCCAGGGACGAGGCCTTACGGCTGCCCAGACGCCCCAGCACTGTGAGCGAGAGTGAAGAGAGACACACGCACAGAGAGAGAGAGACAGAGATATCCAGGGAGTGTTGTAGGATTGAGGGTGAGGGGTGGAAGCAAGTAGAAACAATAAGCTCAGTTTTTTTGCATGCCAATTTACAACTGAATTTAGGCATTTAGCAGATGCTCTTAATCCAGAGTGATTTACAGTAAGCAAGGACAACACGAGGTAATGCATAGAAATAAACAATCTAGGACCATATGTAAACCAAGATACTATCATCACCAGTACTAAGTATAATATGTTGTGAGCTTGCAGCTCGGCTATTTTTTGGCGTGCACCATTGTACAACAATGCATGAATCGGGTGGTGGATGTAAAGAATGTGCCGAAAGATGGAGGTGGAAAAGACATCATTTCTGGGACAGTGAGCTCAGATTTTGTGGCTTCTCCAAACCACATGTCACCAACTATACAGTATTTATGTTGACGTATGTGTGTAAACCAGCTCAGTGGCCTTGTGGTTAGACTCTAAAAAAATGGGACCCAGTGCCTCCCTGCTTGACAGTTGACACTCAGCATCAAGGGTTGGATTGGGGGTAAGTCCCTGCGACATACTAGCGTCATGTCCAGGGGGTGTACTTGTACATCAAGCTGCCTCACGCTACAGAAACAGGAGATAGGCTCCTGCCCTATGGGCCTCATGGCTCGGCAAGGCTACTTACTTATGTGTGTAAACGTAAGAGTAAGTAGCCTTGGGAACAAAAGGTTCCGAGAACTGTAGCCCATATAGTGATGTATGTGTGTGTGTAGAATAGTTGGGTATAAGTATGTGTAAAGTGAACTATCTTCCTTGCCGTCTTGTAGTGGTTTCCATAGGAGGACAATGGTGTCTGTTATGGTTTCCGGGTGGGCCTCATCCAGCTGCTCCAATAAGCCAACCAGCAGCTCCTTGGGAATACAGACCTGACCAAATACACAACAACTTTTTACTTCGGGACCATTTGCCACCATAAAACTATCTATACTGTAGGTTTCTTTGACTGGTGCCATTTTAAACACAAGAAATTGTATACGAGATGTGAAATAAGGGGAGAGAATTGGCAAGGTATAGCTGCCCTATGCAATATGCAAAAATAATAAAGCCTAATTTGTTCTATTTTCAAGTGGAAAAAATGCAAGATATGGCATCAATGTGTGGAATCAATGTGGGACTGAGAAGCAGACCTTGATCAAGTGTTTGAAAATGGCCAGGCACTGAGGAAGATTCTTGTCCTCCTTCTTTAGAAGAACTTGGATCAGAGGAGGCAGCAGGTTCCAACCCATACATCTCACTATGGCCTGAGAAGGATGAAGGGACTACATATTACACTGTTTCATGGGGTGAACAAAGATATATTGGAAAATAACACACAGAAAACCAACTAAATAAGCAGTCATAACAAATGTAGTACATTTCCATATACAGTACATGCCATGGCATGGAAACAAGAATTACATGTGGGTTTTTTCCACCAACAATTTGGATTCATATTATTGGGAACCCATTCACATAAAGAAAAATCACACCTGTGTGAACTGAGTGGTGCACTCTGACGTGATATCTGTGATGTCAGTGACGTCACATACTAACCATAGCAACCATGCTCGTTTTTTTGGTTGCTAACCATAGCAACCATGCTCGTTTTTTTGGTTGCTAACCATAGCAACCATGCTCGTGTTTTTGGTACGAACAAACCCGGGTACACGGGTACAAAGCCAGTTGTTGGAGTGGTTTGCACCACTCAAAAATCACACCCGTGTGAACTGAGTGGTGCAAGGTCTTATATAGCCTGATCAGCTGTGGTCTGACGTAATGTCAGTGACCATGGTAACCATGCTCACCTATGCACGGACACGTACAGGTACAGGTACACAAACATACAGACAAAGCTGGTTGTTGGAGTGGTTTGCACCACTCAAAAATGAAATATGTGTGTGCACATTCATGGAGTACACACAAACCCTCTTCCTTACCTGATTTTTGTCATCCACAACAATACTAAGGACTTGAGCACAGTCTCCCTCCTCTATGCAAGTCCGTCCGGCAATCATAAAGACATCATAATCCTCGGTGGTGTAGTCATCACTTTGGACTGTTTGCTGTATGAAAGAGAGGGCAAAAACTGGATGTTTGATTCTCTGTCTTAAAAACACTTGGCAGGACTATGTTTACGGTGATTTGGATGGATGGGTGATAATAGATGGCTGAATGGACAGACAGACAGAGTCTAGTTGCTATTGTGACTTACACATCTTTGGACGACATCACTGAGCTGCTCGAATGACATCACTGCTTTACAGAAATGGTCTTTACGGGATTGGTGGTCTCCTTTCAAACTGAAACCCTGAGGATTCTATGGAAGAAAATGTATTATTAATATAATAAGACAATACACAGACAGCCTATTGATGTTCACACTGTGTAAAATATTTCTTAACACAAAAGTGATGTTCTTTGTTGATTGATTGATCAGATTGTTGTTATTAAAATGATAACACAAACACTTGTTTCCATTGTGGTCCTGTACATGAAGCCAAAGCTTTGTGCTGTTTGTTGTGCTGGTGGAAATCCAGTTATAAGATCATTACTGGTTACGGTTCAAGTTAAACACTTTGTTAAAAATCATACTGATGACAACTGTCAAATGTAATGAGACTGGACTGATTTCAAGAGAATGGTGTATTACTATGTATTGATGTGTTAGCTTAGCAGCATACCCACCATACCACGATATTTATTTTATAGAAGTCCAACGCTAATAAATGTGTTAATGTATTGCTTGCTGAGGAAGAACGTTTTGAATAGATCATTATGTTTACTTACATGTCAGAGAGGCTGTGGCGTGAACATGCATGGCTGTGGTGTGAAGCGAGGAAGTGCTTTGCGTTTGACTGAACTAATCTGGTCCCAAAGACTTGCCGTAGACTCAAACGCGTCATAGTTCAGAGGTGAACTTGGCAAAACAGAGAAGCAACATGGAGGACAGTGAAGAGAGAAGACGGAGCAACCGCTCCTCAAAAACCTCTAAAAAAGGTCCGCTTTCATTTAAATTGGAAATATCTCGAAAAGTCAAACGAGTAATTATAGTTAATGCTCGTTCACTGTTCGTGTTGATAGAACACATGTTGTTGTAGGCCGGCGGACACGGTATCAGTCATTATGTATACTATTGTATAGTGTGTAGTGTACATGAGTGGTTCCCAACCTTTTTAATGTTTTTATACTGAAGACGAAGTACCACCTCGGAAAATATGTGTCTCTCCAATAAGTACCATCATAACTGATGTTAAAATACAGGAGCGTATACCTGCCCTTTTTGTTCCATTCCTAAGGCAACAATAATGCTGCTGCTCTGACAAAACTCTGTCTAATCACTAATCAGCACTAATGTTTGATTGATTGATTGAAGAATTTATTAACAGTTTGCAGAATTACAGTACATTTCAAGCACAAACTCAATACAAAGGCTGTTAACTGTGAGTGGACGACCCAATTAAGCATTACACTTGTTTCCAACAGGGTCCACCATGTTCAAATCATCAAAACATTTAGAGACGTACAAATAGACACTTCTATAGACAGAACAGGAATTCATCAAAAAAGAATTCATCAAAAGGGAGGTAAAAAGGGAAAAGAAATATATACAGTGAGGGGAAAAAAGGGGGGGGCGGGGGGGGGGATTCAGATTTTACGGGGGCCAGTTTCGAATTGCAGCCATCCGTAGGTGCCCTTTGAGAGCGGTTTTGAAGGAGTCAAGGGATTCGCATGTCTTAATGACAGTTGGTAGGGCGTTCCACATTTTGGTGGCATAGGAGCGAAAAGAATTTAGTCCCTTGTTTGTGCCGAATCTGGGTTGTACATGGTTCGTTGCACTCCCTCTGGTGTTGTGGGTGTGGACTTCGTTAACATTAAGGAAGTATCTAGACAGGTACATGGGTATCTTGGTGGTGTATCGAATCTTGTGGACCAGACCCATTGCAAGATGCTGTACTCTGTCGTCGACCCTAAGCCATTCCAGCCTGTCGAAGTGGGCAGGGGTGAGGTGGGTTCGGGGGGCTAGATCAAGTAGGAGCCTGACCAGTTTGTTTTGGGAAGTCTGGAGCCTGGTTTTAAGGGCCTTTGAGGTGCTGTGGTACCAGGAGGTGCATGCATAGTCAAAGAAACCCTGTACAAGGGCTCCTGTTAAGGTCTTCAAGGTGTTTTTGTTGACCAGTGAGGAGATCCTGTAGAGGAATCTTGTTCTATGGTTGACTTTTTTGATTACGTTGGTGGCCATTTTATCACCGGAAAGATTAGCCTCCAGGATGGAACCTAGGTAGGTAATTTCATCTTTACGTGTGATAACATTGTCACCCACTCTAACCAAGAAGCCATTTGCCTTGCTGAGGTTACTAATAGAGCCAAAGAGAATGGATTCAGTTTTTCCCAGGTGTAAAGATAGTTTGTTATCAGCGAGCCAGGTGCAGATTCTACCGAGTTCAGAGCTGAGGGCATTTTCAACCTGCAGTTTGTCCCTGTCCGAGACCAGCAGTGCTGAGTCATCTGCGAACAGGAACAAGTTGCAGTCACAGGCTGAAGTCATGTCGTTTACATATATTAGGAACAGTAGAGGCCCTAGTATGCTTCCTTGTGGAACGCCACAGCTCACTGGGAGGGGGGGGGACAGTGTTCCGTTCACTTCCACCATCTGCTCTCTCCCCTCCAGGTAGGATTGCATCCAGCTCACTGATGTGCTATCGAAACCAATTGCTTTTAGCTTGTTAACCAGTATGGAGTGGTTCACGGTGTCAAAAGCCTTTTGGAGGTCCAGCATGACCATGCCGCAGTATTTGCCAGCGTCCACCTCTTGTTTGATGTGGTCGCTCAAATAGAGGAGGCATGTGTCAGTGGAGTGGGATGTTCTGAAGCCAGATTGGAACTCGTACAATAATTTATTAGTGGCAAGATACTTTTCAACCTGTTCATAGACTATTTTTTCCATCACTTTCGAGATGGAACTAAGAATAGAAATAGGGCGGTAGTTGCCGGGGTCTAATTTACTCCCTTTCTTGTGCAAGGGGGTTACTTTGGCCAGTTTGAAATCTTGGGGGACCTGTCCCTGTTTGATGGAGAGGTTTACTATGTGGGTGATGATTGGAGCTATAGAGATGGCTGAGTCTCTGAGAAATTTGGAGGGAATGTTGTCATGGCCTGTGGCCTTGTGGGGTTGGAGGGCACTCAGTTTCTTAATTACCTCATCAGTTGTTACCATAACTAGTTTAAAATCGTCTTTACAAACACCTAGGTTTTTGTAGAAGGTTGTAATGTGCTCTACACCAAAGAGCCCAGAGTGGGAGGGCAGTTTGTTAACCAGAGTTGTTGATATGTTTGTAAAGAAGATATTCAAGTAGTTGGCCACATCAAGGTTGTCAGTGATGAGAGTGTTGTCAGATTTGATGTTTAAGTTCGAAAATCTGGTTTTTAGTTTCTGACCATAGCTTAGTTGATTGTTTAGTATCTTCCAGAGCTCATGAGGATTGTTTTTGTTTTCCTCAGCTTTATCATTAATGAAGTTACTTTTAGCTGATTTGGTCATGGCAGTTACACTGTTTCGTAGTTTGATTCGTTGTGTATTTAGGTTGTTCAAACGAGCTTGGCGAACACTGTCGAAGCGTGATTAATCCGTTCTCAAATCTTCTATTAACGGCTAGGTGTGCTGTGCTGTCATGCTCATTTCAGCACGGCGCTGGATAGCCTATTTCAACCAATTGCTTGGTCAGAAGAACTACCTGACCTGTAGTAATATAAATATTTCATTCCACTTTTGTCATTTTTCTCCTTTTTTGGGCGACTCCTCTGTGTACCACCAGAGGGGGGCTCAAGGACCACCAGTGGTTGCTGGTTGGGAACCTCTTGTGTACATAATATGTCCATATAGGCCATAGTGTTTTTTGGCTGGCCCTATATGCCCCAAGTTCCCCTAACCCTAGAATGGATGAATTGAATACATACATTATTACATGTATTCTATTCTTTAACCCAGCCATAGAACACTTATTTATTTTCTTTATTATTTGCTTGTAGTGCTCAGTGTGTAGTGTGTACTCTCTCACTCAACAATTAATTGCTGTGACTTGGGGTCTGTCAGCTCTTGTCGTCTGTAGTGATCAGTGTGTATTTAATCTATTCTATCTATTCCTATAATTTTGCCAGGTGACAAAGCAAAGAAACAAGCAATGAACGCTGAAGAAGAAGCAAGAAGGTTTGTGTGTGTGTGTGTGTGTGTGTGGGGGGGGGGGGGGGTAGTATATGTATATTATCAAAGATGGTCTATTTATGAAGATGGGCGAACTTCATTGGAGCCACGAAATGGTACACAAAGCCTACAAATGGTCTCCTAAATATAGTAGGCGTGGTTTGCTTCTCCCCGACCTCCCCACCCCCTCTCCCAGGCTGACAACACTGACGTCATGTGGAGCATTGAGAGCATTATATGGCAAATACCATTTCCTAAATCAGCCCCCATCAACCAAGAGTCTAAGACAGTTATGGAAAATTATATTATTAAGCATTGGAACACACATTTAATTTCACTTTTATTTGTCCATTGTTATAATATTCACATATTGTCATCTTAAATATGGGGTCAGAGCCCCCTATGTGTTGTCCGTCAAATTGCAGATGGGCAGAGAGAGGCTTCCGGACTCATCTCAAATCTCGCGAGAGTTTGTTGCTGGGATAAAGAAATGTCATTAACAAAGTAGATTTTCTCCTGATTTGTCTCGCTAAAAGAAGCCATTTTACTATGAATATTATTGTGTGCCTTGTGGTGATTGGGTCCAGTATTTAGTTCAGTGACCATGGAGTTAAGGAATGGTTCAGAAGCTGTGTTCACGTTCACTCTCCCATTGGAAATGAATAGACTCCAACATTCTTCCCGTCTCCTAATAATGTTACCGCCCACCTCACGCAGATACACTGTTTCCACACCTAAGCGCAAAACGGTCGACAGCCGCGCATGTCTTAAGCTGTGCGCAGCTTATTTTCCGAGTTTTTAGACAGCTGGTGGATGGAAAAGAAGCTCCACCTCCGCGGAATCTGGCCGTCGCGCAAGTCTTCCGCGGAGGTGGAGCTTAATTTCCATCCACCAGCTGTCTAAAAACTCGGAAAATAAGCTGCGCACAGTTTAAGACGTGCGCGGCTCTTTCGATAGTGTGGCAGCACCTATACGGAAAGTAAAGCAAAGTTGGCCTCTCTTGCTAATGTTCCTCTTGGATATTATTCTCCACCAATTGCCCCACCCCCTCATACGACTCCATTTGTTTGTCCAATGACAGAAGAGAGGCTGTAAAGGAAGCACTGATGGACAAGCTGGATTTGGAGAAGAGAGCTGTTCAGATTGTGGAACGTCTCCTAGACGAGGACAGAGTGACTGAAGACTTTCTTCTCGACTGTGTAAGTACTACAGTCAAATAGGACTGCAAATGTAGATTATTTTCTTAGTTATTAACGTACAGTCAAATAAGACTGCAAATATAGATTATTTTCTTAGTTATTATTCTATCCATTACTTTTTCGATTCATCAAATAATCAATATTAGGCCTGTCGTCAAAATAAAAAAAACGTTCGCTCTGAAAGAATATATATTCAAAGCTCGTAGTGCGCCACTCGGTGGCGTGCTATGAGCTTGTAGATCTGCTATTTTTCAATAGCTAAAGTATAACATAACACTTAGTTAAAACACCAAAAGGGGTTCCCGCCCAGAATGGGTTAAAATAAATATATTTTATTTGTTATGTATTTTGACAAATTGATTAACCACTTAAGCCCTTATACTGTACTTTGTACTGTACAAGTTAACAACACATCTCATCGCAGTACGTTGTGAGCATTTATATCGGCTATTTTTATTTTATCTACTTATTTACTCACATATAATATTTTAAAACATAGTAAGGGAGATGTGGTCACTCAAACCATTAGATCATCCACCCGTATTACCCAGTACAGTATAGTTTACTGTTGTGTTTTTCACCCATTTCCTTTCTCCTCCTTTTGTAGGCGAAGTTCATAACGGCAGACAATTACAAAGACGCCATAGAGGAGAGATCCATCGTTAAACTGTGTGGCTATCCTATATGTCAGAATAAACTAGAGAAGGTGAGAGCCCTACATCGTTCTCCATCATCACTACACTTTGTATTGGACAGTATGTTTTACCGTAATTCATTTCTGCTCTTTAATTCATAGATCCCTACTCAGCAGTTCAAAATTAGCACCAAGACCAATAAAGTATATGACATCAGTGAACGCAAGGTACGTTCTGTGTACACTGCAAAACCCTTGGTTCATTTATTTTAATTTTTGTATGTGTGGATCACAGATATTTAGCGTGTTTTTCTTTGTAGAAGCAATTCAAGTAATAGTTAATATTGCCTCCTGCTGTTCAGTCCTTCTGCAGTAACTTCTGCTACAAAGCGTCCAAAGCGTTTGAGCTGCAAATACCCAAGACACCCCTGTGGCTCAGGCAGCATGACGGGTAAACGTACACCATACAACATGAAACACTGATGTGACAGTAGAATACAATAGAATGTGCTACAATATAATAGAAATGTAAAAGTGCAACATGTAGATTGGCTTCATCATGTCATATAAGGACCAACAGACGAGATCAAAACATGGTAAGACACAAGGACGTGACATAATGCTTATATATAGTGTTTGAGTTTAATTTCAAGAATTATGACGACAAACCTCTGTGAATGTCTGCCAAAGGGCAGTTGATCAAATTAATTAAAAAGGGAATGTTGACCCTACTATTTTTATACCATCATCTTGTGTTGTAACTTGTAATCATCCTCTTGTCTTTATTTTAAATCCCACCAACAGCCCTCCTGAAATCACTTTGATGGAGAAAGGAGATTGGTATGTATTATTCTTTTATTTAATCCACGATTAGATTCAACCAAAGGATCAAATATAAAAGAGGCAGTGTGTGTCTTATAAAGGTGTCCCAAGTCCAACATTGAACATGATCCTGTATCTTGCTGTTTGATATAACATATGACTTACTGTAATCCTAATTTATACTTCTATAATACCGAATAGACTTCCAGTTGAGCTATGGAGTCGCTCTGAGAAGATAACTGATTTCAAATGAAATTTGTATTGTGACGACATGAAATATCTTAATTGAGTGATACTGTTGTGCGCAAAGTATAAGGGCCGATTCATACTCCTATTTTAGAGCCGAATAAAAGTCGGTTCGGCTCTGTAGAGCCTACAATGTCACGTCATTTGAGGTTCGGGGGGGGGGGGGGGGGGTACCGTCCTAAAGTCGGCTCTTCGGTGCTACTGAAAATTTCTGACGAGCCGGAATCATTTCGGCACTACAGCGCCGAAACAGCGGTAAAATAGGAGTATGAATCGGCCCTTAATAATAGGCACTAAAAACCAACCTTCTTTTTACCTTCTTTCCTGTGTTCAGTGGTAGCTCAGGTGAGGAGGTGAGGCTTTCAGCGATGTGCCTCCGCGAGGAGGACATCGAGACCCCTTCACCTCTAGAGCGTCAGGCCCCTGCAGCCGGCTCTGTCCACAGCGACAGCAGCGACGAAGAACAGGAACAGGACTTTGTCTCCAGCGTGGTGTCCCAGCGAAATGGACCCAGAGTGCACTGGGGCGAACTGCCCAAACGCACGGATGAGGGAGAGCAAAGAGAGCTTGGGAAACGGGCGAGGCAGGAGAATGTGGAGGGAGAGAAGGATAAAGAGGAGACCCCGCATCGAGGAAGAGAGACGCTAAATAGAAATGTAACTAAACAGAACAGTAAAGAGTGTATTGCCTCTAAAACAGAACCAGGCGCAGACATGGCAAGACACAAACAACTTAATACTATAGGGGTGCAGAAGCTGGTCTGCGAGGAGCGAGGTCCGCTTGTGGGGAATTCTGTCGAAGAGGGAGTAGCTAAGCTTAATTTATGCTCTGAAACAGAGGCAACCACCGACAGCGCGCCTCCAGACAGAGATCCAGCTCTGAAGCAGGGTAAACTGCAAGAAGAACACACGACTGCAGTTGTCCCGTCTGCGTTTACAGAAAACAGAATTCACATGGAATCCTCCGCTTCACCTCAACCACTCCCCGCTACTCAGGGCGACACCAGCGCAGCCCAACCAGGCCTCGACATCACCCAAGTGGGTATGAGCCAGAGAGGGGCCGCAGGGCTACGCGACCTCCTCAAACACCACTCAGCCCGGGCTGCTGGGCCCGACAACTTCCGGCAGAACCTACTAGAAGGCCTGAAAACAACTCTGCTGGAATGGAGGACCGCGGAGACACTGACATTCCTTTACGGTGCCGGCCCGGACCCGCCCCCCGTGGACAGCAGGGAAGGAAAGGAAGAGAAGAAGGAGGAGGAGGAGTTGGATGAAGATGACTTGGAGGCGGTGGTAGAGGGAGACGGAGGGGTCGAGGCCAGGCTTCCAGGGCAGCAGGAGAGGCCGTGGGCTCCAGTTCCAGACTATGACGGGCTGCGGAAGCAGACCCAGGAGATGCAGCTGAGGGTCACAGAGTTTTACCAGGGCACCTGGACGCAGCCTGAGGAGAACAAACAGCCTGCAGAAAACACTCAGGTGAGAGAGGTGCTGGAGAATTACCGAAAGCGTAAACATGCTTTATTGAAAATGGAAATGATTTCAACGTCAGTCCCAGTTATCACTTGGTAGAGCGTGCGGCCGACCCGGTTAGAGTCTGACCCGAGGCCCCGTGCTGCTTGTACTTCCTTACCCATCTATCCTGCTATTTCATCTGTCTCCACTATCACTATCCAATAAAGGCGTAGAAATGCCCCCATCTTTCTCATAGCATGGGGAGATTACGAGGAAGGAGGGTGGAGGATGTCAAAAGGCGAATGAAAGAGGGAGGGAAGATGTGAACATTGGTTTGTAGCATGTACCACTGGCCACTCGGGGGCGCTGCAAACAGCTTGTAGAGCAGGGGTGGGCAACTTTGACAATGGAGAGGGCCACAATATTTCCACACTCACTCCAGAGGGCCACATTGCATATCACTGTCAGGAAAAAATAGCCAATCTCAAAACGAGCTTGTAGATCAGCTATTTTGCTATATTTTATTTTGTATTGAAATCCTGAATAATGTTTTGCTATTTTTGAATTGGAATCCTGATGCATTTAGTTATACTATGAACTAGTTGCCCATGTATGTTGTAGAGTAGCCTTCATCTACCTAATGGCCTTTACTTTTTCTGTTTTGTCTTCTCTGCAGCAGAGCTGGAATGAAATATCTTTGCCTCTCATTGACTCCACTGCCCAGCACCATATTCAGAAACGCATCGCTATGGAGAAGCTCACCACAAGGTGTGTGTGTGTGCGCACATTCATGCATGTTCTTTTCTTCATGTGTCAGAAATGTTTACATGATTACAATAATGTACAAAAGCAGCTGATACTTCCATTCACCTGCACAGTTTCTTGATGTAACATTGACATTAATAAACCTGATAGCTATAGCAAATAGCTCTAAAACTGCTACAGTTTTATAGCACAACAGTTTAAGTCCAAATTTTATTCTGACCCCTCCAAGAAAAGGCCTAGTTGTCCTGACCCCGTATCCATCATTTATACATTATGGATAATTAGTGTGGACTTAGACTGTTATTCGTCTATAGTAGTTGAACCATTTATCACTCATCTGCTGTCCTTGTGGCTAAAGGTATCGTATGAATGGGATGGGTGGGACATCATTCATTTGGTTTCAATTTATCGATTCTAGTTGGACCTCTATTATTAACACAATCAGCCCCGGGATTCCTTCAAAATAGGAGCTCTGGGGTGCCGGGAAGACATTGCCGCTTTTACTCTGTAAAAAACGGAGATGTTTTTTTGCTTGCTTACCTTTCTCTCGTTTTAATATTATCGCTAAATAATCCATCACGTTCTTATTTTGAACGAGAGGCAGTTGAGAAGTCAGAAATGAAGAGCTTAGTATATCCATCAGATCAAAACCACGGAGAGCGCTCTAGTTTAGGAGAGACGAGGCATTCTTTCTGCCGCGGTACACTAGGAAGTAACCGTTGAACGAAGAGTGAAGCGTACGGTGCCCTTAGGGTCTAACTCCATCGCGTGATATCATTGAAGTTGAAGATGCGCTAGGACGTGTACACACATCCTTTGAATCCGTCGGTTGGATTCCCTAGGACGTGTGGACACGTCGGATGGACGGAACCTGTTGATGAAAACTAAATTGACTTTTCTTTTTTACTTGGACTGGATCTACTGTACGTATAACTGACCTTTCTGTCTGACACGTCTCAGTCTCATAAACGTCGTGGGCCCGATGCGTCTCACCATACATGACATCGGAAGGGATCTCAACCACCTGGTCAGGACCTTCAGGTGAGTACACCACACTTCAGACTTACTGTACCTGATTCCCACTAACAGACATTCCTTTAGTCCCTCTCAGGGTCTTTTCAACCGTAAAGGTTTTGTTTTGAGGCGACGTACACGGTAGCTAGTAGATAACTAGTACTTGGTCATGTGTATTTATTTGCCGACATAAAATGACACAAATCGAAAGCTTGTACCAAACTCGAACATACTTCCTGCCATAGTCATTTGCAGATTGTGATTGGCTGGCACAGTTGCCATCAGCAGGAAGTGGTAACTGGCAGAATGCAGTTGACTTCCCATGGCAGTGATTTAATACTAGCACAGTAACACGTCCAGTAAGAAGCCTACTTCCAGGAATTCTCTTTTCGCTGCTCGCTGGTCCCACTGCAATGGGCCCTAAGAGTTGTATAATGTACACAGTCCCGTTGGAGAGCCATTCATCACCACTCTATTGACAGAGAGCTTTCCGGCGGTTGGTAGGACCTCGTCAGATTTAATGATTGTTCTCTTTTCCTAGTTTATACACTGTCGGTGTCAAACGCTTGTGTGAATTTAGTGCTTACCAGATTCATATTGATATGCTGTAGTAGTAGCACAAACATGTAGTGCTTTGCCACTTTGTTTGTTGCACCCTTGTGCTAGGAAAATGAAATGAAGAAAGAATAATCATAATAAAAAAATCACACCCGTGTGAACTGAGTGGTGCAAATCCCCCCCCCCCCCACCCCCCCCCCCCCCTCTCTCTCTCCCTCTCTCTCTCTCATTAGCAGACAACAGTGCAATACTATCTCTCTGTCTCTGTTTCTGGCACAACAGCGCCCCTACTGGTACTCATGGCTTTACTCTTTTTGTAACAACAGTAACGCATGTATTTACAATTGTCTTTGATTGCCTGTTTTTCGCGAAGGGTGATAGAATCTCGCCACTAGAGACTAGACCACGTGACTGGACTAGTTTTTATCAGCTTTGCAAGCTGATAAAAGCATATCTCCATTGAAATATGGAGATACAAGGTTTCTGCCCGACATATATTTCATTGCCATAATCACTGGAGGAAGTGGGGAGAATAAGGTCTGTGTTAATCTCGTGGCAAAGTGGAGATATTTGACTAAATGTCCATTTTCTGCCACGGTTTTCGGACTCTCGAAGACTTCGTTCAGCCTTCTTTCCCCTTCCTCAGTTGTACAATGGCGTCTTGTAAACACCACTCCATGTAGGAACACCACACAACGGACTGTTGGACTTTTATTAATCATAATGCCTGTCACTTCTCGGCCAGGGCCAACATTCTTTAGACATATTTGTCAATGTATGTCAATTAGGGATGTCCCGATAGCCGATACACTTTTTGAGTGGTGTAAACCACTCCTACGACTGGCTTTGTTAGTTTACGTGTCTGTCTGTCTGTCTGTCTGTCTGTTTGTCTGTTCGTACCAAAAAATGAGCATGGTTGCTACGGTCACCCAGTTCACACGGGTGTGATTTCATTACGTCAGACATTACGTCAGACCACAGCTGATCAGGCTATATAAGACTTTTTAGTTTCCGATCAGATCCCGATACCACAATTTCTGTGTTAGCCGAATACCGATACCAGTGTTGTGAATAGCTATCTAGCTATATATCTCATGTTGTGCACGTGTTTATAGCAGACTCCTCACACAAATGTGGTTAGACTGGCATATTCACCGATATGACCCGATATGACAAATATGGACCAATCTCAATTATTTATGTTATATCTGTCTTTGCTCTTTATATAAGGTAAAAACAATAACAAATGTGTGCGTAAACTCAAACCTTCTGTCAACATTAATTCCTCTACATATGTGTTCACATACTGTATAGAAAAGGCAGAAAAGCCTGTGGCATAAGATTTACTCAAATCATTTCTTGTTTTCTGTAGGTTTACCAACACCAACATAATCCACCAAACCCCAGAATGGACACTGATAGCGCTGGTCCTTCTCCATTTGTAAGTGTTTTGTGTGTATTGTGCTGGTGCTTTTCCATTTTGTGTTTATTTATTTGTATTTTGCTAGTGCTGCACGATTCTTGCTTTTTGGTGTTAGCATTATGTTATGCTTTAGCTATTGAAAAATAGCAGATCTACAAGCTCATAGCGCGCCACCGAGTGGCGCGCTACGAGCGGCGCGCTACGAGCTTGTAGGTCTGCTATTTTTGAAAAATCGAAGAACCACTGACATAGAAACATAGCTTTTTCAGAAAACTGTCAGGATGTAGAAGACATTTATAGAATCTGATCTCAGAATGGGTTAAACATTTGCTCAAATCTCAATTTTCCTCCACGAGAAATGAGATCACAATTCTCACACGATTCTCATATTTTTTCCATGAAAATATTGCTGTTGCTGAACATTACTACATTCAAAATGTGGCAAACTACTGTGACTTTGAACATCAAAGTGATTGATTTAGACCTCTCTTAAAGTCTCTCTAGGAGCAAAAATATATGGGTAACTAAAATTAATTGGACCGCCGCCAACTAGTGCTGCACGATTCTTGCTCAAATTCAGGTGTCTGAATCTGGATCTCGACCTTTTTCCGATTTAATCGTGCAGCGCTAATTTGTGCTTGGACTGGAACAGCATGGAACTTTCTGTTAAATGTCTGCCACAGTAACACGCATACTAGAGAATGGAACATCTCACTAGCATGTGTGTTTTTTTTTTATTTTTTAGGCGTGTATGTGTGTGTTATGGTTCCATAAGATAACAGCTGCACAGCCTGTTCCCTAGCAAGGCAAGAGAACAGGAGGGAGGGAGGGGGGGGGCATGGAAGAACATCCAATCTTTAAACTTAACACCACAACTGGAGCAAAGTGATTTTCCTGAGTGGATCTTCACTTTGCAGTTGTACACATTGTTGGTCGATAAATGCAATCAGTAGAGTAGATCATGAATGGATGGTCCTGACATGTGTATCTCAATGCTCTGTTTTCGATCTTCTGTTGCAATATTTGGAAAAGCAATCATTTCCCGTGCCTTCATACAAGCGTGGTTAAGAAAACGCACAAATCAAAGCAACCACACACATTGTTCTCTCTGACCAATCAATGACTCGCATACGCATAGCCTAGACCTGTTCTATGTGGGCAACTTTGTATCTGTGTAATTTCGGATGCCGGGACGTTGTTTTCCTCTAACAAACCCTTTACTTCTAGTTTAGAGTTCTGTGCCAGGCAAAGCTTGTGTGTGTGTGTGTGTGTGTGTGTGTGTGTGTGTGTGTGTGTGTGTGTGTGTGTGTGTGTGTGTGTGTGTGTGTGTGTGTGTGTGTGTGTGTGTGTGTGTGTGTGTGTGTGTGTGTGTGTGTGTGTGTGTGTGTGTGTGTGTGTGTGTGTGTGTGTGTGTGTGTGTGTGTGTGTGTGTGTGTGTGTGTGTGTGTGTGTGCGCGCGCGTGCACAATTTACGGACAGTTCCGTGCTGCTCCTGTCTTGAGTACACACAGACAACTCCTGGCCTTATCTCCATCTGATTGCTCCCTCTATATCCGTGATGGAGTAGCACATACAGGCCCATGTCCTGTACACGTTCAAAGCTAAATACACACACAGAGACAATCTAAATACACAGACTATAAAATGTCCTGGGAAACATTCCACCTGATGCCTAAGTGAGATGATGACAACAACCATTTAAACTACAACTCTGATTTATAACAATCTGGAGTATTGTTGGACTACTACTACTTGTACTACTTCAAGGAGTGTTTGAACATGCTGCTTATTTCTGTTCTGACTTTATTTGCATTGTGGAATAAAAAAAGAGGTTAGTTTTTGTATAAAGCAAGGTTTTCCCAATTTTGTCCATAGCTGTTGTGGCCAGATTAACAAACTGGAAGAAGTTTGTATCGAGAAACTGACATCCAAAGTGTTTGTGCCACAACCGATCTCTGAACAGTAAGATAGGTCGAGTAGATTAATAACTTCAAATTGGATCTGTTTGTTTGTTTGTTTTTCGCTGTAATGTTTTTGGGTCAAGAAAAGTATATCAAACGTTTGGACAAGTATTTCCACCTGCTCATCCAGAACATTTTTGTTTCACATGAACATTAAAGGCACAGGAATACTGCATGTTATACCTCTATGCTGGGTTTGAATTATTGCACTGACAGGAACAGGGTATGTTCATAATGTATGTCTCTCCAAATTGTGTCCAAATATATTCCCGAATATGTCTGTCCGTGGCTAATCTTACAAACCACTACACTGATCAGCGTCAAACGTCTGTGACTTCTGCCAAGTAATCCCCTGATTATTTTCAAATCGACAACGACAACATTGTTGTTGTTTTTTATAATCCCAAATCCAACGTCCCTCCATGCTATGGCCAGTAGAGCTGTACTTGGAGGGTAGTATGTCCCCATCTCCATATTTGAGTTAGACTGACCTCATCAATATGATGCCAACCTCATCAATATGATGCCATTCGAATCTGCGGTGGCCGAACGGATTGCGGAGCGGTCTTGATACCAGGAGGTCGCCAGTTCGAATCAGCGGTCCGACACGTTAAAATTACCACCGCTGAAGTGCCCTTGAGCAAGGCATTGAACCACTACCATGAAATGTTCTATGAGCAGGGCCTGGCTGGAAACAAGTTCTTGAGCTTAGCCCAGATACCCTGGGTAAATATAGTAACTTTGCTTTGCTTTGCGTAACAAACAAAATGGTCTCATGAACATTTCACCTATTTCAACTGGCCTATTTCAACTGGCTTTTGCTCAGATTGCACCACCCCATCATCCTTTTTCCTCATCAAGTCGTATATGCCGCATGCCCCATTTATTTGTACTGTATGATTTAATTAGTCTCCCAAATCAACTTCCCTAACCTGTGCGTCCTTCATCCCTCTGTCATGAATAATTTGGCGTGCTGTCTTATCTATCTGCTGCCTGGCAGCTGTGAGTGTGGAGTTGGTCTGGCCTCTATTGTTGCGGCCAACTGAATAATGGATGCCCCCCCCCCCCCTCCACCCCTGCAACTCTAGACCCCGGGGTGAACCGGAGATTAGCCAACAGTACACCTATACAGGTAGACTGGAGAGGTAGAGCTGGGGGAGGGAGGAGGCAAGGTAACCAATAACCATGGTAGTCGAAGCGTGCAGTACTATGACCTGCAGGAATTCACAGCTCGAAATGGTCACTATACCCATAACTGAAAAATAATTGTAATTAATTGTATGCAAAAAAAAAAAGTGTAGTTGTGTGCTAGAAGCATACACACAAATACAAACTAGATAGAAACATGCAGCAATAAATGTTTTCTTGCTGCATGTTTTAAGAGCCATTTGGGCTCTTAATACTTAGGGCTCCATTTTTGTCACCGCTAAACCGCTTGTCCCTAAACGTCTTTGCCTTTTTTTTTACTATTTTGCAAAACATTTTTGAATGGCTAAAATGGCCAGTCTACAAGCTCACAACGTGTCAATGTAGATTGGCTAGTTGAACTATTCAAAAATGTTTTGCAAAATAGTAATAAAAAAAAAAAAAAAAAGGCAAAGAAGTTTAGGGATAAGGGGTTTAGCGTCTGTGGTGCGTACTCTACATTACAGTTGTGTCTGCCGTGTGTTTTAGGTTGTCTGAGGTGTCGCTGGTGGTTCGTGAGGCCCTGGAGAGGCCAGCATCAGCACAGTACCTCAACGCCCTTATGCTGGAGCTCAAACTGCAGCAGCAAGATCTACTGACCCTGGTCCAGCAGATCAAAACCTCAGCTCTCTGACAGATTCCAGATGCACACTCTCTTCTGATCTGCTGACTAGTTTAGAGCTGCAACTACTGTTATTTCTGTTTTTGTTTTTTTGACTAATCTAATCAAGTGTGTTCCTCTTTCTAATTTTTTTCTGTGTGAACAACTCGATTTAGCAATTTAGCGTTGTTTTACTACACATACTCAAATTAGCAGATCTACAAGCTCACAACGTGTTGCATTTCGAGATCGGCCATTTCCACAGTTTTTGAAGTTTAGTTTGATTAACAGTTGCTCCCCGACTATTGACCCTGGTCCAGCAGATCAAAACCCCATCAGCTCTCTCCAACACACTCTGTCTTGCTCAGTCATGCACATACTCAGGATGTACAGTATGTCTGAATAAAATATATGTAAATAAATGTCAACGGTTCTCATGTTTTGTTTGCATATTTTGCAAGGGACAATAACCATGAATCCATCACAATAAATGTAATCTGTCCACCTAGTCCACAGTCTCCACACCAATGATCCGTGATGCAACAAAACAGTTGTAATATGTTGCGGAGAGACATTGCAGCGTTCTGAATTGCCATGTTGCAGTTTGCAGCAGTTTTTGGGCTTCTGTTGCAAGTGCTTGCAAGTATAGTTGCGACTGTAAGTTGCAACTTGTTGCATTGCAAAACATTGGTGGACTGGGCTTTTGATGGCTGCTGTTGTCTGTGATTCTCATTCTGTTTCTGAATAAATGTTAGGTATTCTTGTGGATTGAAAGTGTCTTGGAATGCATTTGATCAACATTTTTTTTCTGTGTTTAGATAGCCTATACATAATCTAATTCCCATTTATCTCAATCAGGCATATATGTATTTGAAGAAGCTGTTTAAAATGACAGGTGGCGGTGCATATAGCAACCTGATGAAGCCTGTGCTCAAGTAATGGTGTTATCTATTGTAAAACAAACATAGGCCTACACAATACAATGTAGATGGATGGGTCTAAATCAGATCCTAGATGGTTTAAAGCTCAACCAAATAAATCACACCCACTGGGGCAACGTCATGTGGCCACGAGGATGAATGCTATAAAAGAACTGGTGGAGTAATAAAAGTGACGCTATTTTCTCTGGACTTCCTTCACTCGAAGGTTTATGGTATCATAACTTAATTTGTTGGCGGGTGAAAATATTTGGTTTTGACCAGGTGGCTCTCGCTAGGAGAATTCCGGATTTTTTTTTTATGTATTTATTTTTTAAATCCGGGAGATTTTATTTCGACCAGGCTGTCATGTAGCCTTGAAACGTGATTGATTGCTTATGCTTCTAATTTTTACAATGCACACATATTGATGTTTAACTGGAGTGAGTGTCGCAATGTTTGTATAGCTAGACCTATTCAGAAGAAAGGTGTTATGTTTAAATGCAATACTATTCACTATTCAGCATGTTGCTGTATGGTAGGCCTAACATAACGTTCTGAGCATTTCACGAGAGAAGTTGCCTATAGTTCTTAATTTAAAGCTTGAGCCTCCAATGCACTACAAGATTTTACAAGATTTTGGAAAGATTTTTAAACTACTATATATTCTATCTAATAGTCTTTTAAAAATCTATCCAAAATCTTAATTAACGCACGTTTACATCTTATCAAGTTATAGGCAATTTCTCGTATAGCCTATATCAATTATTTTAACCTATAGAAAGAATGAGCCATGACATGTTGCAAGCAGCATTTGTTGACAAAAAATTGGTTCGGGGTGTTCGCCCTTTCCCGTTTTTCATTTTTTAATGTGTATTTTAAAATTTCGATATAAAGGGTCATAATCTCATAAAATGCATGAGTGATTCTTTTAAAAACGTATGGACATTCAGTCATATGCCGCTATTTTTTAAATCACTGCTTTGCTTAGGCCACTCATTTTGAAAATGGCATCAATATACATACCCACTTGAATTATAAATAACATTTAATAATAACATTTTTAGAATACTTTCAATAGACTAGCCTAAATAAATTCGTAGGCCTATCTCCATTAAATCAACCAAATATAGCCTATATATAGTGTATACCTCAGCCAAAAGTATAGGCCTACATCTGACAGCAGTAGAAAACGGAGTATAGGCCAACAAACAAAAAATTAAATAATACAATTTCTGCATTCAGTGCATCCAAAAGAAAGTGCGTCTCGAGTACAAACGAGCGTCATTCAACACTGCACTTTGAGTCCATGTTGCGTCTCCTTGTGTCTCCTCAGGTCAACTTTGCGCTGGAAGCCCTTGCCACAGAGGTCGCAGCCGAACGGCTTGAAGCCGGTGTGTTTGCGGCTGTGTGTGATCAGGTTGGAGCTCTGGCTGAAGGCCTTCCCGCAAACCTGGCATTTGTGTGGCTTCTCACCTGTATGTGCAAAATAATCACATGGATACTAACGGTTAATAAAATGTCAAAATAATTAACAATTAGTCGTCGGTGATAATTAATTTAACTCGCAGGGTATACAGAACCATGAAATATACCCTTATATGGGCCGAGTATGGGTCTAGTTATAGGCCTATATATAAAGCATGGGTTACACGCTGCTGGGAGTTAAATTACAGGATTGTTTTTGTATATGTTTTGGAAATGTCATGTGGGCCTATAGCCAGCCTTATCTCTCTCACCTGTGTGAATGAATGTGTGTTTCTTCATGTCTGACTTCTGGTGGAACCTTTTGCCGCAGTACTGACAGGGATACGGCCGCGTGTCCGAGTGGATGAGCAGGTGTGTAGACAGCGTGGAGGAGCGCTTGAAGCTTTTGCCGCAGATTTTGCAGTTGAAGCTTCTCTCCTGCGTAACAGAAAACAGATTATTATTTTAAATATGTCTGCATATAGGCCTAATTGTCTAAATGAGTTATGGCTAACGTCCGTTAGGCAGGCTACTGGCTATAGTATCACTGTATCATCGTTAATAATTAATCATAGGCCTATTTATTATAATGATATTTGTGCGCGGAGGGAGGCCTCTGTAGTCTATACCTGAGAATGAACGGCCTTGTGCTGCTCCAGGCTCACTGCGTGTCCAAAGGTTTTGCCACAGATGTCGCATTCGAAGGGCCGCGTCCCGCTGTGCGAGCGTCTCACGTGAACCTCCAATCCGTGTGGCGTTGAGAACACCTTTTGAGAAAACGTGTTGGAATGTCAAGTCATGCAATGCAACTCAAGTGTCACCACCATGCCATTCATTAACCACCGTGCAGCATTTATTTGTTTTTTGTCAATATAAAATTCCATAAAGATATATGGCTTTGATGTATCTGGAAATCACTTCAGCTTATAATACCTTGCAACATTTGATACACTTGTAGGATCCATTTGGCGGAACTTTAGAACAGCTGGTCTGGTGTTTCCCCTCCGACTTGACTTCAGAGCTGCTGCTGGGCTTGTGTTTGCGATCCAAATACTCGTCGTCGTCCCTCGTACCCGTGCTGTACATTTCGTACACGGCCGCTGCGGAATAGTCCTGGTAGAATCTGCCACCGAGACCCCGCTGCGCGTAAAGGTGGGAGTCGGAGCCGCTTTCCTCTTTATAGCCGCTCAGTGGTGCTGGTGATCCGGGATCCACGGGGGCCGCGGTGTGGCGGTGCTGATATGATGATGATCGCTGAACCAGGTGCCTGAGCTCAGAGCCCGGGTATGTCCATGCGTACGGCCGGAATGGAACGGTGCGGTGGTGACCGGTGTCGTCTGTTGATGCCGGAGTGAAACATTTCTCTGAATCTGAAGAGGGAAGAAATAAGAAAGAAAAATCTGATTTAATGTTATAGGCCACTGGTTCCTAATGTGGGGGTTCTAGAGCGAAAATTCCGTGAAATGTGAAAATTCTATTCCAGCGAAATTATAGTTTATTAATTATAGTCGATCCTATTCCATGCCTATGAAAATAGCCGATCGAAAATTTGTAAGTCCCGCACAGGCACAAAAAGCTTTTCAGTCAGATGGAGGTAATTTGGGTAAACTTCACATGAAAATGTGAGAACACTGCCTGTATATGGTTCCTTAAGTCTTGACCATAGGCATGTACGAAATTACAGCAAAACAATATACAAAATGTGGAATAATAGCCTACCTGGCGACGAGGAGGGAGACGGAGGACGCCAGAAGTCATAGTCCACGGAGCGGTCACACACGCTGCCCTCCAGGCTGAGAGGAGAGCTGGAGGACAGCTCAGCTCTCCGCGGAGACGAGTCCACATCCTCCTGGTCACCGCTCTCTGCTTATAGAAAGCACAGGATATATGTGCATATAATTCCACCACTTTACAATGTGATATATAGACATAGGCCTATATATACCGTAGTTACAGTAGAATAACACGTTTATTTTCGGAGGTTCCATTTAACATGTAAGAGTCCAATTAACACTGATGAGTTTGTGCGAAACAGATTTAGAGTGGTATAGAATAACAACAAGAATCATATACTGCTAAGGCATTTACGCACCATGTTAAATCTCAGACTTTGGACATTATTGTTTTTACCAATTACGCACGGCATGTATTGACACTATAAAGTTATCAGAATGCCACTGAGCTGAACACCTTACCTGCGCATACATGAGCCAGAAGTGCGTCCAGTCTGATGTGCTCGTCATCCAGGTACCGTGGCTGGTGGTAGCTGTGGGCCCGTTTACTCTTCACCAGAAAAGACCTCGGCATAGTTTATTCCTTTCGTGGGGTCGCGCGACGTCTCGTGTCAGAGTCAGTCAAGTCACTGTCTGTTTGTTATGAAATCCTCTCGCTCCACACACTGGCCTGCAAGACTATGACTTTATCTCTGGTCAGATTTGAACACCATTGGTTGACAGACGATCCCAGCTTTAGGGATTTCTGGCAGACGATTACGCATGCGCAACACAACTGTATCGTTTGACAGGTGTCGTCGGGCAGGTGTCCAAAAAGAGAGCCCTGTCCCCAAAGGTCTCCGACCTGGGGTTATAAGGCCCCTATATATCCTGCAAAGAGTGGAAACAGATAGATAGGATTTCAAAAACGACATTCTGGAAGTGATAGGCAACTCGTCAAAGGAAGTCTACTGTTAAGGTCATTATTTAACCGAGATTGGATTTTGCGCATAGCAGCTGTTATACAATTATAGCCTGAGATTTCATTTATAACATGAACTGGGTAAATTAAATCAGACAATGACAGACATTGTTTGTTTTTTAACGCCAGTGATAAAAAAAAATGCTTCTATAAGGGAAGGGAAGACGTGCATCAAAATGATTTAAAGGGCTGGTTGTGTGTGTTTGTGGATTTGCCCAACGCAAGCTCTCCTGGATAATGACCTATTTGTTTCAGCAAGGTAAAGTGATCTCTGGTCTGGTGACAGTATCCAGTGAATGACACGCGAACGGCACGGTGAGCGGCCTGTCTGCACAACAGCCTGCTAATGGGGACCCGAGGTATCCCTTACAAGAGTTATACAGCCTTGTCTTACCCCCCAATAACTTTAGCACTATTGTTTTACATATACTCAAAGCTCTATACCCTCCAGCATGCCGAGAGCGTTCGATGGGGGTTTAAATAAAACCTGAAAAAAAGAGAAAAAAAAACTGCCCCTCCGAAATCAGAAAAAAGCCTCAAATCTTTGCGGCTATTTGAATGTTCAAGGTTGGGTGAAAGCAAAGCGTTATCGATTTCTACTATAGCCCATGAGAAAAAGGTTTGTTTGATGCACCTGCATGTAAACCCGTAAGTTGAGATAATAACCAAGGCAAAATGAAACACGATACTCACAGCAGTCAGTCACTTTTTCAGTAGGCCTATATAGAAGCCGTCACAAATTCACAATCTACAGCTGCTGAACTTTTAATCTGCTGCTGTCCTGTCTGTCATTCAGTATATAGATGCCTATTAGAGAGAGAAGCAGGCAAGCAGTCACTCCCTGCAAGAAGATATAGATGTTGACACCCCTCCCTTTCCTTTCTGCCCCCCCCATACACACACACGCGCGCGCGCGCACACACACGCACGCACGTGCACAAAATATGACTTCCAGGAAATTAGTTTGAAGAACCAAAGAAAATATCATATCGACTGCATTGCGCGCTATACCAGACAGTGATTGGTTGGGGTCTCATATAGGCCTATATTTGTCAAAATGTCTTACCAATAGGCTACTCTAAATACATTTTAAAACGTGTTTATTTTTTATAACTCAACGAAAACATTATACTAATACTATAGCCAGGAGAGGCCTTAGACTCTAAGGCTTAGAGGGTATGCGCATGCTTAAAGTGAATGGCACATCGAGTGGCAAAGCAACATGCAAAGTATGTTTAACATTGTTTAATGTGGTTTAATGCAATCAGATAGGACTTTTCTGTTTGGATGCATGGGCTGTCAAGGCCAGAAAGTAGTTTTTGCCACTCAGTAGGCATTCCTGCATAACTTCCGGGTTTGATGATGATGTCACACGCATACTCTCTAAAGGCTTAGGCTACAGTAAATAGCCTATACTTTCTCCATTGCGTATATTTTATTTTATATTTTGGGCTTTTGCCTTTATTGATGGAGTATAGGATGAATTCCTGTTCTGTCCTTTGTCTATATAGAAGTGTCTATTTGTACGTCTCTAAATGTTTTTGATGATTTGAACATGGTGGACCCTATTGGAAACAAGTGTAATGCTTAATTGGGTCGTCCACTCACAGTTAACAGCCTTTGTATTGAGTTTGTGCTTGAAATGTACTGTAATTCTGCAAACTGTTAATACATTTTTCAATCAATCAATCAATCAATCAATCAATCAATCAATCAATCAATCAATCAAGTGGACTGACAGACATAGGAACCGAACGCGCGATGCGCGGTCAGGCTTCATTGGGCCAGGGGTTATTTGGCAAAGTTCTGAAACGTCTGTTCTGACTGATATCGTGATATGTCTCTTTTTAGGCCATGGTGTAATCGCAGACTTTGGCGACTGATGCATCCATGCGTGATTTCTAAAATGTTCCTGTCCTGACAATACATTTTAACTTTTAGCCAACACTAATAAATCATGTTTTTCTATCCTGCCCCCTGCCCCATGTGGGAGTGTTGGGGGATCTCACAATGAAGCTCAGGGATTGGTGAGGGCTTTTGTGCGTGTATTTTCATGCTCCAGGTAGTTTGTGTGTCGTGCCCGGCAGAGAAAGAGCATGTTGCTATCACTGAAATCCATGGTTGTAAAATTCGCTGTAATAATAAAGGAAGCTTCAAACTGTGAATTTACACCTCTGCCTCCATTCATGGGGATTGTTACATGTAAAACAAGATGTTATCACAGATGGGAGATGCATTTTCCAATGGGGCAGCAATGGTTGCCTCACAAGAATTGTAGGGATGCTATTGCACGATTTATTATTATCCTCTCTAAAATATAAATGAACCTATGTCGCTGAAACCTGGATGTATTTTGTATAGCCTAAGGCCTATACTGTGTGTAAATGTTTCGATATTGAGTATGAAGGAGTCGGACCTCAATGGAAACAAGCCATAGGCTTTCTTGACTTTACATCCTCAGACCTTGTATTGAACTGTATTGAACTGTGCTTTTTTTCTGCAAACTAAAGTAGGCCTATTCAATCAATCAAACAATCAATCAAACGCTCTCTGTTCTAACTTCTGCCCGGTTCTCAGCGCTGCATGGAGCACTTGAGCTGCAGAATGCGCGTGTGCGTGTGTGCGTGCGTGTGTGTGTGCGCGCGCGCGAGCGCGTGCGTGTGCATGGGTTGAAAAAAGAATCTTCCCAAACACACCTTTACAACAAAACAAGGCTACTTGCTGCATCACATTTTGATGTTATATTGTTTTTATTCAAAACATTAATCACAGAGTGGTGCTCCTTTATACATTTTGGTGGGTTTCCTCTGCAGTTACTTTCCATCCCTGCTGATACCAGAGCTACTGATATACTATACTTAAATTGTACAGTGCATAACCCAAACTCTGCACATATATACTTTGACTGCGTGCTCATATATATCGTATATAGTCTAGTTTATTATTATTATTAGTAGTATAGTATATAGGCCTGGTAGCAGTATAGTTCATTATATTAAAATGAATAGGCCAATAGTGCAGCCTGTCACAGCAGCTGAAGGCCATGGCTGCCATGACCATGAAGGCTCATTCTGTATTCTGTATTCTTCTCTATAGTCGGCCATCTCTGCCCTTCTGAATGCAGTCCATCAGTTTGTTGCATCTCCTGGAGCTTTAATATGGTATTGCCTCAGGTGACAACAATATTCCTATATAGGCCTATATCTATATTTGTCACTCTATATTTGTCACATGATTCCATTGCCTATATGTGATCATCAAATTACAACACAAAGCCATGCAATTTCATATAGAGCTCTACAGTGTACAATATCTATATTTTTTAAATTTGGTGATTCAATGGTTGAGGTCAAGAAGGTCAATATTGATACATAACTTCTGAACATTCATCTAAGGATGACTGGTTGCATTACATGAGTTTCACTTCCCTTCATCAATGACTATTCATATCAATCCATTCAAGGACATTAAGAAACTGAGTAACAGCTATTCTGAACCAATCCACCCATTCCAAAATCTCCCTCCAGATTGACTTTGTTGAATTTAAAATTCTTACAATTCGTACGGCCAGTCTATGTAACTCCTTGCAACTGCCATTTGACTGGCCTTTAGATTCCTATACGTATCTGCAGAAAACTGGTTGGTTTCGGCAACACAATGCTACCAAAGGGTCGATAAAGAAAAAATATATACCTCTATCAATCTCATTTATTCAGCTAAACAGTCTTCACAAGAACAGAAGAACAAAACAAGCAAAACACAGACACTCATGCAAGAGTGTTGACACTCCCTCCCCTTCCTCATGCCCTCCCAACATGCACGAACGAACGCACGCACGCACCCACGCACGCACCCACGCACTCACGCACGCACGCACGCACGGACGCACGCACGCACGCACTCTCTGTCTCTCTTCCACTCTTTCAATCTCTCGTTCTCTCTCTATCTATCCATCTCTCACTCTCTTTCTCTCTTGCTCTCCATACCTCCATGTGTCCATGACTATTCAGATGAACCAACAGTGTTGCCAGCTCTCATGAGAGGAATAAGCCAACCCACCTCAGAAAACAAGCCCAAAACTAGCCAAATATCACCTCGAAAAACAAGACAATATATTCCCAATAAATAAATATAGATGCATATTAGTCTCTACTTATTAAGCCCTGTCTAAAGTATGTGTAATGTTATAATAAATAACCAAGCCCCAAAAACACAACTCAGAATTGTTTCCCACAACTCTGGACCAAAACAAGCCAAGGGAAATAAGCCAACATGGCAACATTGGGGACCAACTGCAGCCACCAGATAGGAACCAAAGTGTGAACACAATGCATGATTTACTGGACAGCCCCCACCCCCAACTGACCACAAGACAGTTTGTCATGCAGGGGGTTCATAACATCTTGTCCCCACCAACCTTGTTGTCATCTGAAAACATGCCATCTCTAATCAGAGTTTATGGCAAAAAAAATCTGTCTGCCTGCCTGCCTGCCTGCCTGCCTGCCTACCTACCTACCTACCTAACTATAATGATTTCCTATTTGGTTGAGGGATTTTGGTTTTCTGTGAAATGTAAAGGATTACGTGTACTGACCATACCTCTTACATCAGTCAGTTCTGCTATTTTGAGAATAGCCAAAATGTCAGCTTTGTGTGATTTCTAAGAAACTACCTCACAAGTGAGGTAACCAAAATTACCATTAGTTACACACTCAACAGATCTCTGAGCATGTGCCATAAACAGTCCACAAATCATTCCGACAGAATCCAACATCCATCACTGTGATCAACAAGTGCCCTTGTTAGCCAACCGGCCCATTTCTGGTTGTAAATTCAACCCAAATACTAGGGACCCCATCGCAGGCAGTGGCCTGCGGACATACAGGGACCTACTCACCGCTTCCTGGTCATTGTGTCTTTTGGTATTTGTTGGGGGTCGCGTTGGTCATTTGAAAGGTTAGAGTTCAACAACTGTATTCAGGTCCTAAGTCTCCCTGTCATTGGTTGATATACTGTAGGCTAGATGTTGTGGTCAGTGCAGAGAGCATGCAGATGACAAATGATCTACGCATAGGCGTACTAATTCAATAATTCCTGTTAAACTAATAAGAACTTTTAGTTTGGTGTCACTGTCATCTATAGCAACATGTTCACTTGTTCACTGAGAGCAAGCCAGTTCAATATATATTGTTGCTTTTATATGTTGTCAATGTGCTGTCGTTTTTCCATCTTAAAGTCACTGGGCCTTTCTACATACTGTACATCTCTAGTTTCCCTTTTCTGATGTGCTGAAATCTGTGGTCTGAATTCAGAGTAAATTCGTATTTACTCTGAAAACTTCCGTCTGCCTATGTGTTCATGGGGTGTATATGTCTTAACTGCACAGCTGGAGGAGTGAGATACACTCTTGGCTTTCACAAGGAAATTACGTGTAAGCAGCCAGAAGTCTGATGTATTTTTGTCTGGTGTCAAAGCCAGGCGCGCAACACATTTTGGTTTAAGTTAAAAACTGATTTGGTATTGCTGATGATCTCTATAGCAGCAGAGATCTTTAGTAATAAGTTGAAAACCCATCTCTTTAAAATGTACCTCTCACCCTGTCATCTTACTGACATGCACTTTCTCAAATCCTCAGTGTTCATTTATCCATTTGGAACTCTGTTAGCAGCACCAGGGCTCTGGCCTTGTTCTCTAAACTAAATTGAAGAGTAATTTACTGTATCATTTCAATACGCTGAATGTGTGATATGTACATTTGCTCTGTTTCTCCAATTTGGTTGTTGTCTTCTGACTAACATGTAACATACTGCAGTGGCAAATGTTAGGAAATATAGGGGACTGCCCATGAAGTCAGAAATCCCGTGGCTACGACATGCGTGGCCAGTTAAGACACATGTGTGGCCGGTTAAGACTCATGCATGGCCAGTTAAGACACATGTGTGGCCGGTTAAGACACATGCGTGGCCGGTTAAGACTCATGCATGGCCGGTGTGACCGGTTAAGACTCATGTGTGAGTGTGGCCGGTTAAGACTCATGCGTGGCCGGTTAAGACTCATGCGTGGCCAGTTAAGACTGAGGTTAGGGTTTGGGGTAATGGTCTGACTAGTGCAAATATCCTTGCAAACAAAATGCAACATATATTCAAAGTAGCACATGAGAAAAATACAAAAATAATAGAATAAGTGTGACCTGCAGACCACTACTGCACAGGGACAACTGGACGGTATCTTTACTTTATTGTGAAATCAGAAGCATAGCACCAAGTTCTACACTTGAGTGACTTTAACTTTCCTAAAAGCTTAGACCATTTGCAGATTCTGCAAATACAACTGTATTCAGGTCCTAAGTCTCCCTGTCATTGGTTGATATACTGTAGGCTAGATGTTGTGGTCAGTGCAGAGAGCATGCAGATGACAAATGATCTACGCATAGGCGTACTAATTCAATAATTCCTGTTAAACTAATAAGAACTTTTAGTTTGGTGTCACTGTCATCTATAGCAACATGTTCACTTGTTCACTGAGAGCAAGCCAGTTCAATATATATTGTTGCTTTTATATGTTGTCAATGTGCTGTCGTTTTTCCATCTTAAAGTCACTGGGCCTTTCTACATACTGTACATCTCTAGTTTCCCTTTTCTGATGTGCTGAAATCTGTGGTCTGAATCTCAATTTGTATTTACTCTGAAAACTTCCGTCTGCCTATGTGTTCATGGGGTGTATATGTCTTAACTGCACAGCTGGAGGAGTGAGATACACTCTTGGCTTTCACAAGGAAATTACGTGTAAGCAGCCAGAAGTCTGATGTATTTTTGTCTGGTGTCAAAGCCAGGCGCGCAACACATTTTGGTTTAAGTTAAAAACTGATTTGGTATTGCTGATGATCTCTATAGCAGCAGAGATCTTTAGTAATAAGTTGAAAACCCATCTCTTTAAAATGTACCTCTCACCCTGTCATCTTACTGACATGCACTTTCTCAAATCCTCAGTGTTCATTTATCCATTTGGAACTCTGTTAGCAGCACCAGGGCTCTGGCCTTGTTCTCTAAACTAAATTGAAGAGTAATTTACTGTATCATTTCAATACGCTGAATGTGTGATATGTACATTTGCTCTGTTTCTCCAATTCGGTTGTTGTCTTCTGACTAACATGTAACATACTGCAGTGGCAAATGTTAGGAAATATAGGGGACTGCCCATGAAGTCAGAAATCCCGTGGCTACGACATGCGTGGCCAGTTAAGACACATGTGTGGCCGGTTAAGACTCATGCATGGCCAGTTAAGACACATGTGTGGCCGGTTAAGACTCATGCATGGCCAGTTAAGACACATGTGTGGCCGGTTAAGACTCATGCATGGCCAGTTAAGACACATGTGTGGCCGGTTAAGACTCATGCATGGCCAGTTAAGACACATGCGTGGCCGGTTAAGACTCATGCATGGCCGGTGTGACCGGTTAAGACTCATGTGTGAGTGTGGCCGGTTAAGACTCATGCATGGCCGGTTAAGACTCATGCGTGGCCAGTTAAGACTGCAGGTTAGGGTTTGGGGTAATGGTCTGACTAGTGCAAATATCCATGCAAACAAAATGCAACATATATTCAAAGTAGCACATGAGAAAAATACAAAAATAATAGAATAAGTGTGACCTGCAGACCAGGGACAACTGGACGGTATCTTTACTTTATTGTGAAATCAGAAGCATAGCACCAAGTTCTACACTTGAGTGACTTTAACTTTCCTAAAAGCTTAGACCAAATTTTGCAGATTCTGCAATGAGAATGACAGAGGAGAATCTTATCTGTCTCACATGGCCAGAAAAGCAGAAGACTCTGGTTCCTTTTTATAGCATTTACTGATATAATCTGATCAACCTTCGTTTTGACAGTTAACTTTTTGTAAAGCAATCTTTCACCACATTTCTTTTCTTCCCCTGCAGGTGATTGTTTTGACTTTTTGTCTAAAAAATCTTCTGAACTTAAACTGAAGTATGCACATTTTATTATGTACAGTATGTTTACAAATATCAGCTTTATTTTCTGAGAGGACTGTGTAGGGAGAGAAAATGGATGGACAATGGATAGAGTCCTTAAATAGAGAATTAAAAAGAAAAGAAAATAGGACCAGTAACTGAGTAATGAGCATTGATTAGCTCACTTTTACCGGAAAAGATTCAAGTCATGAGAAGCACATAAAGGCCTTGTATGGATTTATTTTGTAGTTCTCTTTCTTTCTTCCATGGCTCCCTGTAACCATTACCAAAACCACTCACACTGGCAGAGATAGATTATAGATCAAATATTGGGAAAGCATGGGATTCTGTTCTACTGTGGCTAAATAAGACACCAAATGATTATGATTTTGTTGATATATTTCCCATTACCGGTATATGAACAGCAACACAACACTGTTGACTCTTCCATTGACTTAATATAAAACAAGACAAACATTATTAAGGGCTCTGGTGGTGATATCTCTACATTTCGGAATGCTTCATGTTAAGTTCTTACATGGTATACATGCTGCTATTGTAATGTGTTGGGCATGGAGTAGTCACTACTCCATCGGCTGGACCCACTACTCCAGTAGTGTATCGGCCAGGTATTTCAACCCTGTCCTGGCCTTCAGCCAAAATTAGTATAGCCTGGCTTGGCCAGACTAATATCACTGCGTGTCTGGAACTTCGGTGTGGAAGATTTATTCCCTATAGGTGGTGGTTACAAACAGATTCCAACATCACAGCAAAAAACGTCTCACTTTGAATAGTGGGCCCTGATTGGTCACCCACAACTCTGGGGTGAGCGAAATGTAATTCAAGTGCCAGACCAATCTTTTTTTCCTGTGGCAGTATGGTCTGGTTTCCAGGCCAAAATTAGTAATCAATGCATTCTGATACTCCTTTACATTCCAGTCCAGTCCTCCTTCATGCAGCCCTGCGGTCGCTGGTGAACTCTGTGAATGACCACATCTATTGTATTAATCACAGCAGAGGACGTGTCATACAGGGCGGCTTAGTGGCGGCTAGCCTAGACAGCATCTACCTATAGTTTGGGAAAAAGTGAATATGAGGCATTAAGGAGGCTTACTAATCATTGTCAAATGCCTTGCTGTGATAATAATAATGACCAATTTGCTGGTTATAGGTGTGGTCAAAAGATGGAATGACAACAGATTTTCTTTAGGTTCAAGAACAGTTCATGAGCTGAATCCCTCATTTAAGTTTCTCACGACTATACCATCCTGCCTATACCGCCCAAAACTATGATTAATAGTGAGAGGATTGCCCACCCACAATTATACTATACTGCTATCAATATTAATGAAAAGGAAGTTTATTGTCACAGAAAACTTTGGCAAGATTATTAAAGATTAAATCATCTTTCTTCACATTTCCTATAGGCTATCCATACTAAATAAAATAATTAGATACCACGTGTGTTTTAATTTGGCCCTTTTAAGATTGGACGTCACATTTTGAACATAACCAGTGGCCACCAACATGTCCGTACATGAGACTTGGATTTTGTTTTACACACCATTACAATGTTCTATTTTTGAGTGGTGTAAACCACTCCTACAACTGGCTTTTTTGTGCAGAAAAAATGAGCATGGTTGCTATGTTCACCCTGTTGTAATGACGTAATGAAATCACACCCGGGTGAACAGGGTGAACATAGCAACCATGCTCATTTTTTTTGCACAAACAAAGCCAGGTAATGAAATCACACACGGGTGTGATTTCATTACGTCAGACATGATTTCATTACGTCAGACAGACCTTACACCACTCAGTTCACACGGGTGTGATTTTTTATCATAAGACCCACTTTAATACTGAATGTTCTTCAGAATAGTATGACAATTATTTACTATGACTCTATGGCACATTAGGAGTCCACTAGTAGTCTAGTACTAGTTGGTTATCCAATGTTGTATTTGCAAAGACCCACTTCACTCTGAGAGTGTTCGAATGTTCATTCAGGGCAAAAATGGAATGGTGACAAAAATGTCCACCACAAGTCAACATGGTGATGACCCTTGAACATAACTCTTCAAATAACTTAAATTATTTATTTTTTAACTTTCAGGGTCTGACGTCTACTGAACAATAACCTTTTTAATTAGGCTGACTTATGCAAGTTAAGTTGCGCATGAAGTGAGATCCAAACCATATGCTTCTGGGGAAACATTCAATCTAACGTAATCATGACTAGCTCATATTCTGATGGTGTGCTAAAGAAATGATACAGTAGGCATTAACAAAAATCTGATTCATGCTCTGAAAAGATTCACCAAGTTACTGACTTCCCCACCCAATGTTAAGACATTTCTTCAGTAGCCCTGGCTGCCTATTTCACCCCAACTCAGCATTCTTTTGAATTGTGAAATTCCACAACCCAGATAATGAATGATAAGTATCCTGGCTGTTAGAGAGAGATTCATCTCTCAAGACAGATTTTCACTAAATGAAGGTTATGGGTTGACGACCCATAAGCGAATCTTGTACAGCAGATTCGCTACACCACCAAGATACCCATGTACCTGTCTAAATACTTCCTTAATGTCAACGAAATCCACACTCACAACACCAGAGGGAGTTCAACAAACCATGTGCAACCAAGATTCGGCTCAAACAAGGGATTTAATTCATTTTGCTATCGCTCCTATGCCACTAAAACGTGGAACCCCTTTTTCACCATAGCCTACTGTACTTTCCCCCCCCCCTTTTCCCTTTCTTTATATGATGATTTCCTGTTTTTCCTGAAGTGTGTATCTCTAAATGTTCTGATGAATTGAAAATGCTGGACCCTGTTGTAAACAAGTGTGAGTGCTTAATCATGGTGTGTCCACTGTCCAGAGTAACGGTATTTGTATTTGTATTGACCTGTGCTTTTGTTTGAAATATACCCATTCTACATACTGTGAAATAAAAATTTCAATCAATCAATCAATACCTCAGTCTCTTGTGCAAATAAAACACATCACACACGCACACGCACACACACACACACACACACACACACACACACACACACACACACACACACACACACACACACACACACACACACACACACACACACACACACACACAATACTTTCTTGTGTTTCTTGTTTACATTCTGTGTTCTCTTGCTTGTCTCTGTTTTGCCACTGATCTGTACAGCACTTTGGTCAACCTTGGTTGTTTGAAAACGTGCTTTATATAAGTAAAGTTTGATTTGATTTTGATTTGATTCATATTATCGGATCTGGGAGAGTTGTTCATTGGGCATATGGGTTCATATATATGACATATCCGACTAGCACGTTGGGTTATATGACATATGACATGTCTAGTATGACAATCACTATATTTGGTCCGGGTTGACCTAGTGCTGATCGATGTGGTAGAAGTTGGAACCCATATATGGATAGATCGTATTGGCTCAGTCATCGTGACAAAGCATAGTCGGATAATATATAATAGAGGTCTGCTCAAAGCATCTTGGTTTAAGTTCTAGTTGAACACCACTGCGGCGGGTTCTAACCTAAGTAATCACCAATACAGCCTTGAGCTATTTTACTAATACCTGCTTTCACTAATACACTGCTGCCCCCTATAGATTTTTGTAGCTCCAGTTCAGCCCGTGCAGTAGAGGGCGCTAAAGAGACCGGATATGGTCTTTAAACAGCTGACGCAATCGCTTAAAGATTCCTTGTCACGTCAGCGCCTTCCTTTTCCGCATCGAAATCGTGTCGGCCGGGCCCAGGAGGACCCGATAAACCTTTAAAATGGTAAGCAAATAAGATCAATATACTTTTAAAACAAGTCAACTGGGTGTGTAAACACGTACTTCAAATGCACATACATATTACTAGTGGTTTGGCGGCTAGATGGTGTCGGATCCTGGCTGCATTACGTTTCGCCGGTTCCGCGAAAACTTCCAGCGTGGCGCTAATGGCCGTGTCTGTCTGTGATATCAATTCTATGATCTTTTAATAAAAACAGACTGCTGGATGCTGACCACTATGTATGTAAAGTGTACATCGAGTAAGTGTCATTTAGTTTGGATCTCACTTAATTCTATTTTGGCCTGTTTTTGACCAGTTAATTCCTAGCTATTTTCAAATGCATAACGAAAATAGACAATCTACAAGCTCACAACGCGGGCTTGTGTTTTCGAAAGAAATGTATTTGTTTAGTACTGTGTCCAGCTTTTAAGAAAGCACCCGATGTAGTATGAATTTCACCCAAGTAAGAGCTGGAAAGTGGAAATACATTCTCATGTTGGTTGCCTGAAATTGGCGACCCACCTATTTTGCTTACTAAAGAGAGCTGGAGAGACTGACAGAGACCGCTGTTAAATGAAAAAACACTTGAGGACCCAAATATAACATGGCGCCACTTATCCATTGCACTCAATGGCCATGGTGTCAAGCTCGATAGCAAATGCAATGATTACTATCAGAGTATAGTCCTTTAACAAACATTGTAAAACATTTTGTTTTAACCTTAAAAATCTAACATGCCCTACTTTTAAAGACGGATATTTCTAATGTCATGCTTGTGTGTCTGCAGGGGTTTGTTAAAGTGGTGAAGAGCAAGCAATATTTCAAGAGGTACCAGGTGAAGTTCAGGAGGAGGCGAGGTAAATTGATTACTAAATGCATGTTCTAGAAACTGCCTACACTGTTACCATTTTTTTATCGATTTACCGGTATGTTAATTATTAAGACTGACTTAATGTTACCATTTTACAGAGGGAAAGACTGACTACTTTGCCCGGAAGCGCCTGGTCATTCAGGAGAAGAACAAGTACAACACACCCAAGTACCGCATCATAGTTAGGTTCTCCAACAGGGATATCTGCTGCCAAGTAAGTGACTGCTGTCGTCGAAACATCAAACCAGTGGCCTAAGTAATTCACGTCTTAGTATTGAACATTGAACGTCATTGTTTGCTCAGCTAATAGGCAGTTTTGCCTACAGTTGTGACTTCCTGGGAAAGTGACCTGTCCTTTCCTAGCTTGTGTAACGGGCCTAGCGACATGAGCTGATTTGTTTGCAAAGTAATGTGTTAAGTTTTGGTCTAAAGTATTCACCATACCATCGTACCCAACCCTTCTACCTGTGTATTTCAGATTGCCTATGCCAAGATTGAGGGAGACCACATAGTGGCTGCGGCGTACTCTCACGAACTGCCCAAATACGGGATTCCTGTAGGCCTAACAAACTATGCTGCAGCATACTGTACTGGCTTGCTGCTGGCTCGGAGGGTAAGCGATGACGCGCATTAGCCACACATGTGACATTCTCTTATGTCAGCAGTTTGGTGCCCTTTGATCAGCTGCCCCATGCCCCATATGCACAGCAGATGTTGCGCTTGTATAGTTGTTAATGTTGGTTAAATGTTCCGAATATTCAAACCAGTGATTTACCTGTGAGGTGTTCTGCCAATTATGTGATTGTAATACAATGGGTACACAACATGAACTCTTGTTTTTATTTTCCCTTCAGTAAGTAAAGTCACCCATGCTTCTGTAACCAGTTTCTTTTCCAGGGATCCTTACATTTTTGTTTTCTCCTCCCTTTTACCAGCTGCTGAATAAGTTTGGCCTAGATCAGGTGTACGAGGGCCAGGTGGAGGTGACGGGTGATGAATTCAATGTGGAGAGCATTGATGGACAGCCGGGTGCCTTTACCTGCTTCCTGGATGCAGGTCTAGCCAGAACCAGTACAGGCAACAAGGTGTTTGGAGCGCTGAAGGGAGCTGTTGATGGCGGGCTTGCTATCCCTCACAGGTCAGTGAAAAGAAATATTAAACACTTAAACGCCGTTTTTGGTGACGTGAAAACTGCTTCTTGTAGGCCTCCGACGTACCAGACTACCAATATGATACTTTAAAGTAAATATGATACTTTAAAGTATCATATTGGTGGTCTGATATGTTTAGGCCCTTGACTGTGACTGATGGATTACTAACCACCATTTCCCAGAAGCATACCTTCATTTCTTTGGTTTTCAAGTAAGCCACTGGTATGGTAACAGAATATACTATAATTACTTGCACTTAAAAATTCCCTGAGTTGGGTAATCCAAATCAGTCTTAAGTGTGTTTTGTGATGCATGTATTGATGCATGTGTGCAAGTATTCAGACGCACCCGAGTTCTCTAATTTTCGCACTTCTGAAACTGGTCTAATTGAATTCTAAAAAGACATACAATGGTGGAAAATGCCTTTGAACTGAACATGGTGAAACGCGCTAATCACCATGTTAATGAGTATGACAATACCCTGGTGCTGGTTCTCTGCTTCTTGATGATTATAACAAGCACACTGAGCAAAATGTAGTTGGTCCTTCATTTGCATTGGCTGATGTTTACCTGTGTTTTCAAGACGGGACTGAGAGAAGCTGCATGAACCAAAGCATGGCAGGAGAGTGGTTTCAGCTGAAAAAATAATTGAAACGTACGGTATAAACAAATATCGTCCCCTGTCTTTTATTTCCAGCCTCAAGCGTTTCCCTGGTTACGATGCAGAGAGCAAAGAATTTAATGCCGAGCTGCACCGCAAACACATCATGGGCATGAACATCTCGGACTACATGTCGTACCTGATGGAGGAGGACGAGGATGCCTACAAGAAGCAGTTTTCCCGTTTCATCAAAGCCGGCGTCACGCCAGACTCTGTAAGACATAAGACCCCTGTCATGGTTTTTCAAATGTCGCCCACATAACCCAGTGTTGTCAGTTTGTCACTCACAACAGTGCATGTGTTGTCGGTTTATCTGCTTCTTAATGATTATAACAAGCACACTGAGCAAAATGTAGTTGGTCCTTCATTTGCATTGGCTGATGTTATACTGTGTTTTCAAGACGGGACTGAGAGAAGCATGATCGTGTTGGGATCCAGCACGGCATGATATATTTGCACCGTATTTAATAACTGGTGTTCATTTGATCTTTTTCAGGTAGAAGAGATGTACAAAAAAGCCCATTCTCAAATCCGAGAGAATCCTGTGCATGAAAAGAAACCCCAAAAGGAAATCAAAAAGAAGAGGTGGGTTTCTGAACTCCACAGACTGTTAAACAAAATCCAAATGTCTTGGAAGGTGTTTGTACATAAGAGACAATTGCATGGTGTGATTTCTTTGGGAATATAGTTTTACATTCTTGGCTCTCCAGAACACCAGGCAACAGAATCAACATTAACCCATTCAGGCCTGACGTCGAAATTAAAAAAAAAAAAAGTTTTCTAAATCATGACAATTTTCGGAAAGATTTGAGGCACATTTTAACGATTTTTCAAAAATAGCAGACCTACAAGTTCATAGCGCGGTGGCACGCTATGAGCTTGTAGATCTGCTATTTTTCAATAGCTAAATTATAACAATGTTTAAAACACCAAAAGGGGTTCCCGCCCCCAAAATGGGTTAATGGTTAATGTGGTTAAACGCTAACGTGACATGGATGCGTTCCAGGTCTCAATGGATTAAAACCGGGAAAGTGTAATTATATATATATATATATATATATATATATATATATATATATATATATATATATATATATATGAGACGTGTTTTTTCACTGGACCAGATTCCTGAATTAAATCATTCAGAATTTGGTATAACATCGTTCCAAGTGAATGTTAAAAGTAGTGAATAATGGGGACTGGGAGGGCATCATAATGAATTGCCGTCTCCTTCCTCTGCTCTACTGAATGTTAATGGACTCATTGTTTTTCCTCTTCCCGTGGCAGGTGGAACCGTGCCAAGTTATCCTTGGCACAGAGGAAAGACCGCGTTGCCCAGAAAAAGGCCAGCTTCTTACGAGCACAGGAACGAGAGGAAGGGGACTGATTGTGATGCTGCTCCAAAACCACATGCACAGACAAATAAATTTATCTCAAAATGCAAATATTTTGTCTGCTCTTCTTAATTCATGATTTGAATGTTTGTCTGACTCATTTGGTATAATGTACTTTAGATTTTGATATTCAAGTGCAAATATATATATTTTTACTTTCAGACAGATGGGTCGGGAGTGTGAATACAAGTAGTCTAAAGAATAAAGACATTTAGGAATGTTATTTGGCAAATCTAAAATTGTAATGAATTTGAATATTTGTTTTTCATCGAACACAATATTGAAAAAGACGAATTTGAATGATGAATATCTGCTAACACACGCCCAAGACTTCCAACAATTCCACACATTCAGTACTACAGCCTGGTCATTTGCAAATATGAATCCATTGAAAAGACATTGAGTTTGATTTTATTGTGCAAAAATCATGCTGGTTTCAATTTCAAAGTAGTAAACACGTTCACAATATTGCAAACTTCAACAGCCACATTGGTCGACTCAGGACCATCTTCCGTGACATGCTTTATAGGTGAAATATATTTTCAAACATTCATCCCTTGTTAGTGACTACCAAGTAACATCTAGAGTGGTTACAGACATCAGTATGCATAAGTGTCTGGATTGATCAATTAAAAATCAGTTGTCCTCAAAGATTTCCTTTATGGACAAGCTTCCCTCATAAAAAAAAAAAATCTGTCCAATCTGCAGACTCAAATGTACCTTCATTGGTAAACATTCATCCAAGTTTTTTCAGCATGTTTTTTTTTCATGGCACCATAGATAAATTGGAAAAAGTAAATGAAATAATACAAATGTTAACCCCCCCCCCATTGTCATTCTTCAGCAACATTAAGAAATACCTTTACTGTCTTAATCGTTTCACTCTTGATGCAGCATTGTTGACGTCAAGTCGAGGTGAAATATCCAGCACAGTCAATTATACCGACTACAGATATGATCCCTATGAAATACAAAATCATTCACAATCATTGATTGTGAATGAAGCTTCAAACTGCTTAATTTTTACGATGTAATTAAAGTGGTCCAGTGCTGGGTGATATACCGGTACTGAGTTCTACACAATTTTGTTACAAATTCAATACAGAAATGCAATAGCCATTTCTGGTGTATTTTGCAATGAGGTGAAAGTGAATAATGTTCCCCAATCACTTCCCGCTACCTCCCCTTTGTTTTAGCCTCGAGTCTCCTTCCAATAATGGGAGTTTTGGCTTCTAATCTATTGTTGAGTCTATCAGTGACCATTTATATTAGAGATTTTAATCTAGATTTTGTTTATGTTGATTTCTGTTAATATATACACAAAATTGCACCATTTTAAATATAGAGGGTATGTGCTTGACATCATCAAACCAGGAAGTTATGCAGGAACGCCTACTGAGTGGCAAAAACGACTTTCTGGCCTTGACAGCCCATACATCCACACAGAAAAGTCATATCTGATTGCATTAAACAACATTAAACGATGTTAAACTCACTTTGCATGTTGCTTTGCCACTCGATTTGCCATTCACTTTAAACATGCGCATACTCTCTATTGATTGACCATTGGGCCACAAATCATGTCACATTACTTTTTCGTCTTATCACCCAGCACTAGTTCATACAGCAACAACCACTTTAAGTCTATCAACTTCCATGTTCCTTCATGGAATAAACTCTTGTGAGGGAATTAAAGCTCATATAATAACATCATGAATCTCAGACTTACTGCAACAGCATGACTAGGTCAGAACAGCAGTTTAGTTTAATCACTTTGTTCATCATATCGTTTCTCTGATCCAGTGTGGTAGAAAATGTGTTATGATATGGATCAATGGTGTGACTCCTATTATTACCTATTATTGTTATTCCTCTTCTACACCCCCCCTCCCCCCCAACATGCAATTTTCGAGTTCATCTTCGAGTGTGAATATCTCACTGCACAGTGCACACATGTACTAATCCCAAAGATTTGTGGGGTCGTGACCCAATTTCAGGCAGAAGAGGTATATGATCTGTCTGCCAGTCTGAAAACTTTCTGCTAAAACCAAATAATTGACAAATTGCTTTATCAAAGTGTTGGCTTGTATTTTTCAGCGGTACAACAGGATCTTCATAATTGAACACCTCTCGTAGATGACTAGCGAGCGTGAACATAAATCTTCGATCTCGCTTGCCTTTTATGAGTCCTTGGTGTGAGAGATCTGTTTCCACAGCAGAGCTTTGAGGTTGTTCAGGATGAGCGCATGTTCCATGTTCATCTGCCCGGCGTTGCCCTTCAGAGCCATGCAGGCATACAACTGCCTCTCTAGCTCCTCGCTCAGCCCTGACGGCACCCCTCGCAGGAGGTAGTCCTTCAGTGTACCGCACGCCTTGGCCAGGTTCGGCAGCGCCGGCTCCTCCCGGCATCGTTTCTCCGCCACGTCGCACGACGTCTGACAGTCGACCCCGTAGACGCAGTCCGCGTCCGTCTCGCACTTCAGTGCCCGCATCGCGCGGCGGAACTCGTCCTCTGCGATGACTACTCGCGTGTCTGTGAGCCGAAGCTCGTGGTGTTCGGTGTAGCCGAAGTGTGCGGCTGCGACGTCACATATGAGGAAGCTGCCGTAGGTGCCGTGGAAAATGTCCTCCACCAGTTCCAGCAAACCCATAGAGATCTTGGCTTTGCGGGGCCAGGAGGGGGTGAACCACTGGTCGATGCTGCGCTGCACTCCACTGGGGACCCAGGCCACCAGGGGCCAGGGCAAGGCCAGGCCATACAAGGGCCCATATGGAACACGTTCCGTCATGTATAAGTCCCCACAGTACCCTAGAAGTCGTGGAGCGTGTCCCCGGTCCTGGAGCAACAGGCCCAGTAACACCTCGAATAATGACAAAAGAAAAAAAAAAGGCATAAATCTGTGAGACCAAGGAGTCACAATGAATTCTGCATTACCAAATTTCCTTCTGGCACTCTACATTCAGTAACAAGTCTTGCGTAAGATCCTCTGTAAAATGCAAATACAGTTATTTGCATAACTGTGCAACATTTTTTTGCAAGTAGAAAGTTGTAGAGGTAATTATCTACGGTTGAATCATTGATTTCAATGCACTTTATTATACCTCATCCATCTGGAGGAGTGCCCAGGCAGAGCGGGCTTCTGGCAGGGACACCCGTCCATCCTTGTTACCGTCAGCCACATACAGGATCTGGCTGACTAGGCCGGCCAGGTTAGCCTGCTCTCCCAATTTGGACTGAGGATGGATTGATGCATGGATGGAGAAAGAGAAACAGGGGTGAGGGGAAAAACTCACTACCTTCCTTCAGTTTCATGCTACTTACTTTCCTAACAGATGAGGTTTCAAAACGCTAGCAGGAATTGTAACAGGTCAGCCACTCCTTTCACAGATAACACCCGTTAAGCGGATTGTATTACATTGTGTTGAGGCCTGATCCGTTATGGATTCATATTTCCACACACTGTGTGTTCAACTCAAATATCCACTGACTCAAATGCATTTCTATGAAACTGATCAGGTGTGCATAATGACTCTAGTATTGCTACTGTGTGTAAGTTCATTGCAACTTTGATTCGCTGATCAGATTTCAGAGAGAGAAAAAAAAAGACGTAACCAGCACTTATTTTAGCTCACACGTGCATCGTCATCACTTTGGTAGAATAGAAATACCAGGTATGTAGCCTCGGAAACCCAGACGTTTTGTATGTAACAATGGCAGAATACAATGCCTCTGCAATGCAGTGATTCCATTAGTGTACAGTACCGGTGATACTGCATGCTCTACACACATTCTCTCATAGGTGTCGCACAACATACATTGGGTTTATGTCTGAACATTTCTAAAAGGGGGCTCTTGAATCTCTATTCCAAACCTTGAGGTGATTGAAGACCATTTCACGGAACTTTTCCACAGATGTGCCTCTGGTGGGTTTATCAAAAATGGGCACTTCTCTCCGTGGCTCCAACTCTTCTCCCAGCTCATAGTGCAGAACCTCGCCGAGTTGACATCGGATGATACCGTCAGAGTCTCCCCAGCTTCCTGTGTACACCTGGGAAGTTAAAAGAACCTCAGCATAAGAATTTAACATTGTTATGAAGTAAAGGAAAGAGGCCTGAAAAACTGCCAGCAAAAATTCAAACAATAATCCAGGAAGCCTGATCGGCAAAAATCCAAGCACACTCCCCACGAGCAAGGACAACGCTTCAAAAGCCCTTTAATGTCTCAGGGCATATACATTACAAACATTTCGACCCTGTTGGATATTTGCTGTGTGAAAGCGCTTTTACATTTCAACCGGTTAACTCCATCAAATCAACTCATGAAAAGAATTACCGGTAAGCTAATTTCAAAGCATAGTCCCACCTGGTTGTTAGGCGAAGTGGAAAGGCACCGGCCCATGTACATAACCTCTTTATCACACAGGCTGCTACAGGCTGACCCATCGATGATTCCTCTTCTGTACTTGTCACACTTTAAGAGATACACAAGGAGGGGGGAAGGGGGTCTTGGTTAGTTTGTGGATTCTGTTATTTCATTCAATTAACGTTCTAATCACAGGGATTCTACAGGTTTTCAAAAGTCATGTTTTAGTAGGAATTTGGGGACAAATAATATTCTTTCAGCACCTTGCAAAAGCCTCATCTCTATGCAGTAAAGATTACTGTGCAATATGCCATGTTTTGTGAGACCGTGTATTGTGTTTAAGTATTAACTTAAATAAAGGCCAGTCCACAGCACACCAGTGCAACTCCTTGCAACTGCAACTCCTTGCAACCATTAGCCCCAAATGGCACCGGTCTGCAACTGGTCAGTCCAGACTCCAGACTGCCTGCAATCTCTTGCAACTGGTTTCAAGTTGCGACTAGTTGCATTGGTGTGTCAAAATGTGTAGACTGTCCTAATAGACATTAGTCACAGAGTAGTGATACTGTCCTAGTGTCGTATCACATTCATCCAGGCTCCATGAATCCTGAATAAAATTATGAATGATGAGCAATCACTCACTATGGTGTTCTTGCACTCATGTCCCCTGCAGAGTTCTGTGTAGCTTGAGTACTGGACATAGAGCACCCAGCTTCCAACTAAAACGGTCAGCCACGTCAAGAACAGGTACTTCACCCGTACAAAGGAGATACGAGCCTACAAAACAAAGCACAACACATATTTGTACATACATTACATATACACTGTATATCACATTCATTGTATTTGTTAATGGCATAAATGATTTAACTTCATCAACCCTGAGCACATGCAGTACAGCAGGATGGGAGTCCCATAACAATGTAGTGAGTGACTGAACAGCCACCAGTCAACAACAATGGCCCTTTTATTTAGGAGCGCTCCGTTTTGAGGTAAACCAAGGAAATTCTATTCAGTCTGACATGTCATGTGATTCAAGACCTAGGGGTTAGACCTGGTAAAAAATGAATTAAATTACAGTAATCTTTGTCACCGGATTCAAATGTCACGTGTATGTCTTAATGTGTAAGGTGACAATGACAAATCCCTCTACTTACACTACGCTACTCAACAACAACTTCTCTGCAGTACTTCGGCCCAACAGCTACTGTTGCTTGCTTGTTACTACTGTAAATCCCACTGGAATATGAAAGCGATGGGACAAAAATGCCTTTGACTTTGATGTGTTACACTGTGGCATTGTGCTCCGTAATCAGGTGCCTCCTGTTTTTTTTGGCTTAAAAGGGAACAACTCTGTGTGTGCGTGTGTGTGTGTGTGTGCATGGCATGCACACACACACACACACACACGTGTGCATGCATGTGTGTGTGAATAAAGAATATCAGAAGGATGGGATTTATCGATTCATTAATTAATTGATAACCTTATCGATCAATTAGTTAGTTGATAAGCAGCTTTTTTTCTTCTTCTGACAATCTTAATTTCCCTCAATGTCTAAAAAATACGCCATATTTTAAAGCTTCTAATCACCTAGTTACAGTGAGAGAGAAACAGGAAACAAGGAGAGAGAGAGATGGCATGGGGAAGGACATGCAGCAACGAGCCAGAGGTCGAATTCGAACCCAGGCCAGCTGCAAAAGGACTGAGCATACGAGGAGGAGCATGTGTTCCAGCTACGGGTATGCATTGTTAGCCTGAAGATCTGTTATTTTTGGCAAGCAACACAGAGAAGGGTTCCTTAACTTTGCAGCGTTTGACTCAAAATTTGGTGTCTTACAAAAACAAAAACAATTATGTATGAAAAATGTCGGCCTTTCTCGAATGTTTCCAGTCTTTTTTTTTTAAAATGTCTGAAAATCTTTTGAAATAATAATGATTTTTTTTTTTTGCAGGAAACTTCAAACAGGGGATACTCGCGACCCATAACCCCCACAACCCAGAAACGTGTCACGACCAAATAGTGTAATTAAGCTTAACCTTCCAGTGTTCTCTTCAGGATACCAGAGAGATGGACATGTAGATAAAGGCTCCACGCCTCACCTCCACCCCAGAAGGCCCAATAGCTATCGATATCAACACAAAGCTGTCATACACTGCCTTCAGATCTGACCCCTTTTAGTGTGTGTTTGTGGTTGGTCTGTGTGTGTGCGTTTGAGGAGGCTGTAAATAGGCTTACAGAGACCGCACAGCCAGTTAAAAGCCCAGCATACCGGTTATGTGAGTGACTCCGTCATGGTTTGTAACATTTATGTGCCGTTTTGTTTAACCACTTTAGTGGAGGGTGACAGATCCCAATGTTTACATATTTGGTATTTGGTTTACATAATACATAATGGACGGTATTTTATTTAAACCCTTAGGTCGTATTAAAACTTTGTCCAAAATAGTCCATTCTACAAGGCAAGCACACAACACAACACAACATATCACATCATGATGCGTTGTGAGGTTGTAGATCTGATATTTTTTTGAGGGACGCCACACGCCAGGTTGAAAGTGGTTAAAAATTGGTACACATCGGCTGCATAACTGCTGATACCAATGTCGTCAAAAAAGTAAAATAATGGCCGACTGAAGACCTATGCACTTTGTTTTAAAACATTTTGACTTTTTTGAGAATATAATGACGTGCCCAAAATAGGAACACCTCAGGCTGCCTAGAGCTTACCATTCAGGTAAAGCAGGTACAATGACCCTTCCCCCACGGCAGTGGCGTATGCAGGAATTACAAGGAAATACTAGGGTCCATTTGGTTTCATTTTACACTCTCAAAACATGTTTTTAGAAAGTTACGCTGCCGGGGTCCAGGCTTTGGCCTGAATGTCCGAGTCCCATTCATGACGACCTTTGCTGCATGTCTCTCCCCTTCTCTCTCTTCCTCTTTCCTGTCCTTCTTCACTTGATACTATCAATAAAAGGCATAAAAGCCAAAAACAAATCTTTAAAAAGAAAAGAAAGTTGACAACATTGAGCTCTGACCAATCAGAGGCAGCCCTTACCAAGGGCGGATCGTTGTCTAGAGACGGACGTAGAATTGAATCATGCCGCAACACATCAAAACTGAAAAAGTACAGGTGACCCCCACCCTGGCACCCCTTGAACACAAAGGCGTACATTTGCATTCCTATGGCGAGGGTCACGCCACGGAATGGACACGCCCCTGAATGGGCAAGGGGCCAATGGACGAGCAACATGCCCAGTGTGCCCACCATTGTTCTCAGTTTCTGTGATTTTCTCTCTCCTCGTTTTTACGACAACCTACCTCAAACCGCAAGCATAACCGCAAGCATGTTCGAGCGGTTCCCGCATATCTTGTCGGACTAATGCTCCGTCGGAATTACGCGCAGGTTTTTAACGAGAGGCGAGGTTGGGACTTGGGGAGGCAACTGCCTGCCTTGCCTTTACAGTAAATACGCCTCTGCCCCATGGCACTGTATTACTTTCATGCAGTGTCTGTTGCTGTGATAGTTTGTGGAGTGGACCTCAATTTAAATGGTTCAGTTCATTTATTTGTCAGATCAGTGCACTGTGCAGCCATTATAGGCTTTTTGATATAGGCTTAAAAGGTGGGGAGGGGTGGTGGTCGGTGGTTGCGAGGGAGTAGAGTGGTGGTGTGGAAAGGAGTTTTGTAAATGGGAGAAAATATGAAACCAAAGAGTTGATGTTTTTGTGATTTGAATATAATATGTATATGCTTCTGTAATCTTTGCTATACATAAAACAAAATGATATAGGCCTAAAGGCCAGGATGGTCGTAGCCATTCATTAGCCAGCCCGATAATCCATTTCAGTAGGCCTATGTTATGTTGTATCTAAATATATCGGTGGCAGGACACGGTGAGAAGGGAGAGCATTCCCTATTCCTAACACTAAACAGCCAACATGAGTATGCTATACGACGTGAAAGACACGTATAGACACGTAAAGACCCAGAGAGGCTTCTGGGTATACTACTCACTGAGCCATCCAGATGTGCTTTGGTTTGTGGTGATAAAAGGTCAATCTACTGACTATTCTAAATATAGCAACACGATAAACCACCTTGCCATGATTAAATAATATATCAAATATAAACAATTACTCAACACAAACAATACCAATGTGGACAACTTATGTGGAAAAACTTGGCTTATGATGATCGCCCACCTGGAGATAACCTCAGATAACCTAAGCAGGAGGAGACATGCCCTGGGTAACAGTTGTTAATATTTCATATTGTTGAGGAGGGTGTAACTAACTTGCTGGCTTGTCTTGCCAAGACAATCTATCTATCTATCTATCTATCTATCTATCTATATATATATATATATATATATATATATATATATATATATATATATATATATATATATATAAATAAATAAACAGTTATTCAATGTCTTACAGTCTTAGATATGGAGATAATTAGAATGCCTGTGCCCTGGCCAAAATGTATGTAAACCTTGCTCTGTGTTATCTTGTAGCACTACAATAAATAACATTTGAAAATAATCAATTTTGTTTCCTTGTTTTTCATATGGTTTTAAATTAGTAGGATTCTTAAATCTAGACTTTGACAACCAACCAACCAACCAAGCAACCAACCAACCACAAAGACAACCACTCTCCAACAGTTGTAGAAATGTGAATGTTTCCTGTTTGATACAGTATATTGTATCTTTATGTTTCATGAAGGATTGTTTCATGGTGGATTGTGCAGTCCGGGTAGGGAATGAGGCATTAACCCAGGTGCACTGTTGTGACGAAAAGAGAGTTGAGCCAGAAGGCAAAGCTCTCTGTCTACCGAGGAATCTTCATTCCTACTCTCACCTATGGTCATGAAGTGTGGGTCATGACCGAAAGAATAAGGTTGCGAATACAAGCGAAATGAGTTTTCTTCGACGGGTGGCTGGCATATCCCTTAGAGATAGGGTGAGAAGTTCAGTCACACGAGAGAGACTCGGAGTAAAGTCGCTGCTTCTTCGCCTGGAAAGGAGCCAGCTTAGGTGGTTCGGGCATCTGGTTAGCATGCCTCTCGGGCGTCGGGTACTCGAGACACGTCCCACTGGGAGGAGACCGGGGCAGACCAAGGCGCAGTTGGAGGAAACACATCGACTCACTGGCCTTGAAACGTCTCGGGATCCCCCAGGAGGAAGTCACTAATGGAGAGGGAAGTCTGGAACACTCTGGAGCTGTTGCCCCTGTGACCCAACTACGGATAAGTGGTTGAAGATGGATGGATGGATGGATGTTTCATGAGGATAATACAGTAGTTGGTTGTAGCATTTACTGAAAAAGTTGTGTGAAAGAGTTTGTGTGTGTGTGTGTGTGTGTGTGTGTGTGTGTGTGTGTGTGTGTGTGTGTGTGTGTGTGTGTAAAGCCAAATAGAATTCTCTCACTCTTTCTTTCAACAATTCCACATATTTTGATCAAGCAGAACATTTTGTCTTCGAATTTGGGATTTGTTTTTTGTATTGTATTTGGATCCACAGTCTACAGTAAATGCACTCCATGTTCCCTTCTTCTCACTACTAATTAACTTCAAGTTCCTAACTATTCACAGGGATCTCACTTCTAAGTAACTTCTACTGTATTTGGAGAATATCTGGCTGCATGCCACCTGTGCCAAAGAGTGACTTGAGCCCTTTTACCCAGCAATGTTGACAATAGCTGAAAATGATGGATCTGATGCCACTAAACATGGTCCATATGACCCAACTAATAAGGGAGCCAGCCACTACGTTCACGTGATGGATTTCTATGTCTACTTGAGTCTGTCAAAGTGTCTGCATGATTAATTACATGCCCTAATTTATTAATTTGCCATCTGTTTTTTTGTACCCTGGTAGCTGGTACACGTGAGAGCCACACACACACACACACACACACACACACACACACACACACACACACACACACACACACACACACACACACACACACACACACACACACACACACACACACACACACACACACACACACACACACACACACACACACACACACACACACACACACACACACACACACACACACACACACACACACACACACACACACACACACAGTTGTTTAACCTAGAGATTAGTAGAGGTTCAAACTATTTGGTGCCATTTCTGATCTGTGGTTTTCAAACCAATCTTGGATCCCTGAACAGTGAACACAGAATGCACAGACCACAAAAAATGGTCACGTTAGTAACGAACTGGATCTTGAGTGCCATAGGATCTTGACGCACTGTCAGCAGCTGTCAATCTGAAGACAAGAGGTCAGCAGTCAGCACCCTTTCAGAATCGCAGTGTGTGTTCTTCTTCTGTCCATTTAAAAATGGCACTAAATACATAAATAAATAAAAACTGCAACGTTACCTGGAAATAGAAGGACTTCTTCATCCAGGCCCGTGGAAGCAGACCCTTCGCCATCACAAAAATAGATCATCTCAGTATGTGTGGAGACTGTGGACCCCCTGGCTGTGAGATTTCATCCAAAAATACACGTCGATCGCGGTCGACGTGCAGGTCCTTCTACCCTTTGATTACAAAAACAAATGGTCGACAGAGCGTAATTGCAAGCCGAATGTTGTCCCCGCTCCCCAGGCGGGTTGTGTACTGACCCGCAGACAACGCTGGCATGTCACTTTCTCTCGTGTTGTTGCTGGTGACTTGTAGCGGTCTAGCGGAGGATCACAAGCAACACATACCTCACTGCTAAACACAGGCTCTAGGGCGCAGGCGCAATGTGTTCAGCTGACTACAATTATGGGAACATAAATAAATAATGGCTCGATCTGCTCTGCCTCAAAAACTCACTTGTCTTCATCGCAGCCGTTTTGACATAAGGGTTTGATTAAATTTGATGATTAGTTTAATCCTAAAACATAAAAATAAAACGTTATCCTACTATTGAGCTTTTAGTGATTATTATTACTTGGATATGGATGTGACTAGAATGAAGTTAAAAAGCATACCGTATATTAGCTCCTCTAGTCTGTCCTATAACCGTAGATGACATTCTAGCGCCGACAAGTGGCCGTAATTACATCAATCAAGTTGATACGTTTCAATCAAAATGTTTCGTAGGTTTGTTCCCGTAAAGTTGTTCCAGGTCCAGATAAGTTGGGCTGCGGTGACGCGAGCTGAAAATAGCCGATCCACAAGCTCACAACGCGTTGCAGACTTGCAGTGTGTGATTCTAAGTAAGCTTGTAGATCTGCTCGTCTAAGGTCTTGACTAGCGACAACGTCGTTGTACTACAATCCCCACAATGCACCTCTCGGATCATCAGCGGGAAACCAAAATGGCGAATACGCAAGGAGAAAATGATCCGTTTGTTATTTTTTGAAGCGCGCGTGAGGGTCGCATATTTTTGCATTGCACGTTCAAAGTGACTTTGGACGGTGCGGGGGAGACGTAGCGGTTCGAGGTTCTGTTCTGCTGTTTTATTGCACCAGTCGTTTTGTGGCAGCTGAAGTGGCCGAATGAGGTAACGTTATTGTTGTTGTCATCTCTCCATCACCATGTTTTTCTCTCCTTTTGGGAGGCGTGGGTTCGAGCCGAGGGTCTTTGGTCTAATCCTGTTTTGACAGTTGTACTTTGCATGCTAATAACCCACTCTAGCCTCAACACGTCGGGATTATTTCACACATTATATATACTATATTTTTCAGCCCATAACATTTCAGAGTTATATAGTCCATCATTACTTTTGTGTGTGTGTGCATGGCACTGTGGCCATAATCTTGACCATGTTCAACCAGAACAAAGGAAGCAGTAGCACTGTCTGTGACTGATGGAAAGTGCAGGAAAAGGAAATAATTTCCGTGATTTTGTCAAACAATAGCATCATGTAATGTTTGTATTTTGAAAGAGTGTTCTGTGCAATCTAAAGTGCAAAACACTTGCGACACTACTACGATAGACAGATGTCACTGGAGCTCCTGTTAGTACATTTCCCTGCACACTCTCCCCAAACAATGTTTCATTCTCTAAATGTGCATGTCAATGAGGGCTTTATTTATTGTGGTTTTAATTTTATTACAAAAGTGTCAGCTACATGATAAATCTGCTCAAAATGCTATGGGGGTGATGGTAAATTGGTGTAATCCTGAAGGATTACACTAGGATTAGGATTGCCTGGATGGGGTAAATTATATTTGGACGCCACCTTTTAATTCATCTGGATTTTCCACTGTAAGATATTATGAATGGCCTAATTGTATCCACATAATGATTCTGTAACATATATTTGGTCAATTATAATACAATTGCACAGGGAAATGTTGCACATTGATTTTTCAGTTATTCAATCAAAAGTACCAAATTAATCCTGATTCCTAGCATGAGCTGCAGATATTACTGTAAATACTTAATAAACAATAAACGTGATGGGAGAAAGAAGCATCAGTCATAGCCTCTCTGCATGTGGTTTAATTTGTTTTGAGTTAATTTGAAAATCTAACTTGATCATTTCCTACATCCAGAGAAACTGTGGACCCCTTATCTGTCCATCAAAGAGCCCACCCACAGCGGCAGCCGCACACGGCGCCCCTGTCCCCTACTAGCTTCTCTGCCAGGGAAGAGTATGGGGACGAGACCATGTTGTCTGACAGGTTCGAAGACGGACAAGATGTCTTGGCCCGGTGGTCGGATGGTCTGTTTTACCTGGGTACTATCACCAAGGTAGGTTTTGATTGATTGATGGAAAGAAATTATTTCACAGTATGTAGAATGGTACATTTCAAGCGAAAGCACAAGTCACTTTGAGGACGAGACCGAAAAGCACTAGACTTGTTTACATCAGGGTCTTCCATTTTCAATTCATCAGAGCATTTAAAGACGTACTGATATACACTTCTAAGAAAAACAGGAAATCATCATATAAAGAAAGGGAGAAAACATGTACAGTATGGGAACCTTCTGACTCTGAGGCTCCCATGGTTCACAGGCATGGAAGACTGGTAAACGTTATGATTTTTAACTGACTGAAGTGATTTTTTTTATCCAATCAAGTTATTTGAAAGGGCAAAGAAATTATGTTATTAGCCCACAATGTTTATCCAATAAAGATTTCTTAACTGTTCAATCTGCATTGTTTTTGTTCTCCTTTCCAGATTGATAGGGACAAACAGCGATGCTTTGTGGTTTTTGAAGACCAGTCTAAGTCATGGGTTCTCTGGAAGGATATCGAGACAGGCAAGTACCATCAACCTCCTCGTTGTCTTATCTATAAACTAGCAGAATCTCTGTGTGAACATAAATCGATTTGGCCATGTGTGTCGCTGATGACCCAGGGATATGTTGTGCAGAGTGGGAATTCGGTCAGTAGTTTTTAATGGCAACATGTGGTGATTTTATTGCCACGGTTCTCCCAAAAGGTCAAATTAATAAATAAGGGAAGGTACTAGCCACTTAATGCACTCAGTCTTTGCATTCTAACTTTATATAACTGCATTAATAACTTATGCATTATTTTTCTACATTAAATTGACTTCAAGTTTAATGTTGCTGATGGTGTAGAATCTACTTTTTCCAATTTTTTGAGTGGTGTAAACCACTCCTACAACTGGCTTTGTTAGTGCGCAAACAATGAGCATGGTTGCTAAGGTCACCCAGTTCACCCGGGTGTGATTTCATTACGTCAGAGCTGATTTCATTACGTCAGAGCTGATCAGGCTATATAATACCTTACACCACTCAGTTCACACAGGTGTGATTTTTTTATCTACACTGTAGATAAAAAAAAAAGTGGAAACCCTGTGCATAACTTTTTCTACATGAATTGGTCTTTTCGGTTTGCTTTATTTCGGGTTGTATTGAGTGGTTCTCTGCTGTCCACTATCTGCCTTTCTCAGCCCAGAGTTATCTCTCTTCCTTTGCCTTGACAGTTAACGGTCCACAGAATGGCTGGCTTTGGTACAGCACCAATTACATCATTGTGCATATCATCCATCCATGGTATTATTTCTGCAAATGGGCAGAGAGGGGTGCTGGTTTGTGTTTGTATGTGAGAGACCGAGCGAGAAAGGGACATAAGAACGTGCAGGTTTAATTGTGTGTGTGTGTCCACTGCCACCTTCTGGCATGGCGTTATTTCCTCTCAGGCAGGCTTATAACAGCACCATCAGCCGACTGTGTGTGGTGTCTACTCGGCGTGCACACATTTAGCTTTTTTATATATATATTTTTCTGCCCCTATTGATCTCCTGACTGACAGGCTCAAATGCAACAAAGGAAACGAATTACACCCTGTTTCCATATTACCTTCATTTGAGCAAAAGAAAACTCCCAAGAAAATACCCTTGGAGGGAAAAGAAAATAATACTTGGGAAGGACCACAAGGGGAACCCTTCCATCATCTATGATGGAAGGGTTCCGGTGGCTCAGGGGTGGAGTGGCTGGATGGTAACCGCAAGGTTGCCAGTTCGAACCCGGGCTCCCCCAGAGTTAGTGTCGAAGTGTCCTTGAGCAAGACACTGAACCCCAAATTGCTTGCATGGTTTCTGCCTTCCATCGGTGTATGAATGTGTGTGTGAATTGAATTGTTGCACAATCTATGTATCTTGGATAAAGGCGCTATATAAATTTACCATTTATCTATCAGTACAATTTAAGAATTGTAACATATCGTCACTGTCCGGCAGAAACTCAATTTTTCAGGTTTCCCCCCCCATAAATCAATGCTATTGAACACCCTTTACGTGTGTGTTCAAGTTTAATGTTGCTGATGGTGTAGAATGTAGATACAAAGTTTATTTTTCTTTTCCTGATCTTCTGATGTATTGTGATGTTTTTCTATATTACTCGACGACACTGAAAATGAGTTTAATTACTATTGAACCAATGAAAAGTATTAAAAAGCCCTTTTGACAAAACCAGCTAACTCCATTGGACCCTCAACCTGTCAGCTAAAGCAGCAAACTCCACCCCCTCAAGTATCTGACGATATATAAAATCACAATACCAACTTTGATGAGGCAGCATTGCTTTGTTTAAAAAAAGATAAGGCGTTCTTCATTTCCTGAAAAATGTCAATTTTGGAGTTGTCTGGTTTCTGCCCGACAGCAGAGATAATGTATTATAGTTAAAATCCTTCACGTTTGTTTCAGGTGATGAGGATGATGATGAGGAAGAAGACGATGACATAGTCTGCTCCATATGCCAGGATGAGACTTCAGAGGAACCCAATGAGATTGTCATTTGTGATAAGTGTGGCCAAGGTAATAATTATTATAGCCCATCACTGAGGATTATTATATTATATTTTTTTGCAACCTAGTCTGTCAGAACATTTTGCGACCACATTCTGGGTCCTGACTCCAGTGCACAGTTTCAGTGGTAAACGGTACTTGTTTTCTTTAGGCTATCATCAGCTGTGCCACTCCCCCGTCATTGATGCCACCGTCATTCACTCGGATGACAAGTGGCTCTGCAGGAAGTGTGAGCTTGCTTCTGTGCCTAAGGTATGGATAAACTACCAACCTGAAAATGTATTGTTTTATTTATCCATCCATTCCAGTAATAAGAATACTCTTAATAGAACAACATTGGCAGTACAGAATAATCCTTCATAACGATCAGTTTGGCTGGCAATAAACCCAAATATACTCACAAATCATAGACCATGGTGACATAAATAAGTGTTTAGAGCGTTCTGCCAGTTGATTAAGCTTGTATTGCCTTCTCGAGTTTTTCAATTTCAGTGATAACGTTTTATGGGACCAGACAATGTATTCCATCATGTACAAATGTTTGTGATTAGCAGTAGCACGGTGGTTTCACATGCACGCTGGTCAACACTATGATGTGGCCCAACTGTGATGTTTCTCATAGCAGAGCTACAACAACATTTGACCGTGGTATTGTTTCATAATGCTATCACTGTGTAGTCTATTGCTCTCATGTGAAAGTGTGTCTGTGACACATTGCAGTGCTTTCTGTGTGATCTTGCTCTAATCCTCAGAAATAATTTGGGCCTCTCCTACACTTAAATTTAAAGGAGAACTCCATGCTAGAAGGCTTTCTTACCTATTTGTAGTCGTTACGTCCTCACCAAAGAGGTCCAGGTGTTATTTTGTGCAAAAGCTCCTTATTGGCTATTTCCCCTACCATAAGCCCTAAATGAATTGCATTGAATTAAATGGGAATTGAATGGGGCTATGGGGTGTTGTGCCAATTCGCTTATTTCCATCGCTCAACATAATAATTTTTTTGTATATATATTCTCTCTTCATAATGTAAATAATATCCCAAGCGGCACACTTTACTACTTATTTCGATGGAAATAAGCAAATTAGCACAACACCCCACAGCACGCCCCATTCAATTCCCATTCAATGCAATTCATTGAGGGCTTATGGTAGGGGAAATAGCCAATAAGGAGTTTTTGCACAAAAAAACACCTGGACCTCTTTGGTGGGGACGTAACAACTACAAATAAAGGGAAGAAAACCTTCTAGCATGGAATTCTCCTTTAATATCAAATGGCAAGGAAAATATGAAAATCAAATTTGGAGACTGCCACGGATATTTGATTTTTAAAATATTCGTGTGCATCCCTAACAGATTGCTCTTCATAATGTAATCTGCGGAGGGATGATTCCATCTTAATCAAACTCAAAGAAAGCTTTGGTTGTCGGCACTATATGCTGCAAATATGTTTGAGTTTGGTGGCAATCTCACTAATTTTATTCATCAGTGGAATCTCGAACTGAGTGCCTCTGGCTAAACCGATTAATGGGGTTACCTTACCTCTAGTTAAAATACAGTTTGTGTGTGTGTGGTTTCTAGAGGGGCCGTACACGGAGATCTGAAGCCCGTCCGCAGCAGCAGGAGTGGCAGTTGACTCTGCCGTACTCCCTGGAGGAGCTGGTCTGGGATCAGGGTCACAAGACTAATTTGCAGGAGTGCTACTGCTATTGCGGGATGGTAGGAGAGTGAGTACATATACCTGTCCTCCTGTACACGCTCGATAACGCCATCACATCTTTGCATGAAGACATTTATGTATATGCATGTAGACACCAATCACGTGTGGAAACATTCGAGTTTCCAGGCACCAAATCCCCTAAGCTTGCCGTCTTCATGTAGGTGGTTTCAGAAGATGCTGCAGTGCTGCAGGTGTCAGCAGTGGTTTCATGAGGAATGTCTCCAGTGCCAACAAATGCCCTTGTTATATGGAGACAGGTACAGATGCCATGCCTTCATTTTTTACATATAGAGGATACACCAGGGGCACAACCCCTCCCAAAAATAGAATAAATACCCTTAACCATTTTAACATTTTCATACCCAAAATCGGGACACCATGGTTAAAGTTGTTAATATACATGAAATATGTCTTGCCTTTAGAACTTGTGCTAGATTAACTATGAAAGAAACATTGTGAAGAGTTAACATATTTTATACTTATGTCCTCAGGTTCTATCTGTTTATTTGTTCAGTTTGCAAATGTGGACCAGAGTACCTCAGCCGATTGCCTCTTAGTTGGTGAGTGCTGTGTGGTTATTAAATATAAACACTTCAAGTTTATGACACTTTGTTTGCTTACAAGACTTGGCACTAATTGAATCTTGTACAGGGAGGATGTGGTCCACCTGAGTTTGTACAACCTGAGTGTCATCCACAAGAAGAAGTACTTTGACTCTGAGACAGAACTCATGAACTACATCAATGATAACTGGGACCTGCTGCAGCTGGGAGAGGTCAGGCTACTAGTAACTAGGTTTCTCGCTTTTCCTGTAGCACACACGCACACACGCACGCACACGCACACGTACACGTACACATATACACACACACGCACACACATTTGTTTCCCCCCCAGTATTTACAGTGTGATGTTTCAGCTTGCCTTCGAAGCAATACAGTTAAACTTCTCAAATATTTGTCATATTTAGCCATCTCTTCTGTATGCTGTCTCCTCTCTACAGCTTGCTGACACTCCAATGCCAGTGCGATATGACCATGTTCTTAAAGCGCTAACCCACAATAGCAACTTGTGAGTTGTTTTATTTTATTTCTAAACATTGGTATTATGTTGACAATGACTTTAATGTACATATACCCCCCCCCCCCCCCCCTTGTGCTATTTTATATCTCCACAACTCAACTTGCTGATTTAATTTTTCTCTCTTCCTGCTCTCTTCTGGCCGTCATTTCCCGTCTCCTCTTTCTTCACCTTCCTCTCCCCAACCTGTCCTGATGTATGAACAGTTTTCACCTAGCAACCATCAGACTGCCGGACAAGGGCTGAGCCCTGCCCATGTTGTATTGGACAAGGGCTGAGCCCTGCCCATGTTGTATTGGACAAGGGCTGAGCCCTGCCCATGTTGTATTGGACAAGGGCTGAGCCCTGCCCATGTTGTATTGGACAAGGGCTGAGCCCTGCCCATGTTGTATTGCAGACACAGGCCCCCTTTTCACGAGAACGATGTCCATAGAAAACGTAAAAAAATAAATTATCGTTTCCGGGGGTCCCTTTAGACGAGAACGGCGTCTTCGGGGCTTGAAAACGCATCAAAGTGAAAACACCTTCCAGAATGGAAATCTTTGACAACGGCGTTTCCTCTCGTCTCAATACAAACTGGCAAAAAACAGTGAATCTGACTTGAGACATCATGGCTCACGTGGGCTCACAACGCTTATGTTTATTACATTAGTATAGGCGATATTTTGAGTTCCTAGAATGAGCAAGTGCTCCCTTGCCCTGCTCATCCTATGAACACATTACAAATGCATCGACTTGCGAGCCTCTGCATTGGTGAATGTAAACCATGCTCCATGATGTAAACAAAAGCCTTGTGATAGGAAGTAGAACAGAAGTAGTTCTAGTACATGCGTGCCTGGTCTATCTGGTGGCAGTGCGTCACCGCCACCTAGCGACCTGGCATGCACACTACAGCATATTCAATAAGTGTGTAATAAAAAATGAGAACGCAACGGGACTTTGCCGTTTTTTCTGGAGACCGTCACCGTCTAAGAGTGGCCACATTCTGCCAATCAGGCATATGACTTGGTACACGTCTATTTCTGCATTACCGGTAACACCATCAGTTATATTCGTACTTACCAACCTTTTCCTTTGCTCTCTTTTTCATTTATTTATCCATGTCCCTATTGCTTTTTGTAAGTTCTGGATACGTTTTCCACTTGCTCAAAAAAGCTTTTCTGCCTTCCGTTAGTTCCATAGTGCCACCTACTAAATGACTAATTATTGGCAAATTTCTTAATCATGCACCTTGTGTTTATTGATGGTACATTTGATGTGACTATGCCTTCCTGTTCCTTGACCTGTTGTGTTCCCTTCCTCTCTGTTCTCTCTTCCCTATTTTAACTCTTCCTGTAACTGCAATGTGCAAAGCTGGCACGATTTCGCCCGCTGTTTTACCCCTGTAATCGTGTGATGTGACGACATTTATTCTTCTCCGATTCAGGTTCATGTCGGGGAAGGAGGTGAAGAAGAAGAAGCATCTGTTTGGCCTGAGGGTCCGATACCCCCCTGCTCCGCCGCGTTCTGAGGAGCACACCGGCCGAGAGCCAGGGAGGGGCTCGCACAAGATCACCCTGAGGGGACACACGTCCTCCAAACCCCTGCCTAACACCAGGTAGGACAGGTCTCAGGAGCTTTCCATATCCAATTGTACATGGATGTAGCTCGCACTACCTAGGACGTGAGTCTTTTGCACCAGCATTGAAATCTCGCACGCTACATCCCCATTGTTTTAACCCCTTTTTGACCTGAGGCTGATTCTAACAATGCCTTCTAAATGTGTAATCTACACACACTGTGTGTGCGTGTGCGCGCGCATGTGTGTGAGCGCAGTGTGTACACGGTGGCGCTAATATCAGAGGAGGATGATACGTGCACTTCCCTTTTTCTTCTTAATGGTTAGAGTGTCCGCTCTGAGACTGAGGGGTTGGGGTTACATCCCTGGCCGGGTCATACCAAAGACTCTGGAAAAATGAGACCAAGTGCCTCCCTGCTTGGCAGTTGGCACATAGCATTAAGGGTTAGACTAGGGTAAGTCCCTGTGAGAGACTAGTGTCATGTCCAGGTACATCAAGCTGCCTCACAGCACGCTACAGAAACAGGAGATAGGCTCCTGCCCTATAGGCCTCATGGCTCAGCAAGGCTTACTCTCCTACCTAGCAGGTGCTGATGTTCTGAGTTGAGTCTCTCAACCTTGACCTCTGATCACCAAATTCCTCCATATAGAGTTTGAGATCTAATCATATCATATGACGGTTCATGGCCTTGTTTATTATTTCTTTAGAGGGGCACTGCACATTTATCATAAATATAAATATGCCAGTGTTCGCTATGTGGCTCCCTTTCAACTATAAGCATTTTTTCTGTTTTTTGTGATTTGATGATAATGCAGTGTCATTGCAGACACAGTTCACAGAGTTCACACACACAGCCCTGCCTCGCAACATTAGTTTCGCAATCGATTTGCGATGTTTTGATACTGCGCTTTAGTCTTTTGGACCGACATGCACTTAGTTGAACCTGTGGCTCTTCAGGTAGAAATGTCAGTGATCCATTTGAATGCACTACACACTGTACAGTATAGTTCACTGAAAGGAAGGTCACTGCTTGTTTGGTGTTTTCCTTTCAGAACTTCCAGCCTGTTGACCAACGGCACAGAAAAGAAAAGAAAGAGAAAGCAAGGAACACATTCTCTGGAGACTTTGGCTAAACTACGACGTTCCAGTGAACTCCTCTCCCAGGTGTGTGTGTGTGTGTGTGTGTGTGTGTGTGTGTGTGTGTGTGTGTGTGTGTGTGTGTGTGTGTGTGTGTGTGTGTGTGTGTGTGTGTGTGTGTGTGTGTGTGTGTGTGTGTGTGTGTGTGTGTGTGTGTGTGTGTGTGTGTGTGTGTGTGTGTGTGTGTACAACTCTTAAGTGGGTATACTGACTGTATTTACATTATAGTGTGACTGTATGGAGTGTGGGAGGGAAAGCAACTGGGTAATGTAGTTTCTTTCCATATTCTTCCACAGGAAGTAAGGCAGCCAGTAGAAACCCACGCTCTGGATCTCTCCACCTCTAGCAAGTGAGTCCGCAGTACATGGAGCATACAATTACATAACTCCTAAGTAATCATTCATAACCCCTTGTGACTTGTGGCCAGTAGTGAAACTATACAGTGCTTGTAACTTGGCTGGAGAGACTATACAAATTAATGTAATGTTCTTCCCACTCCCCAGCAGCAGGAGTGACCGGTCTGGACTGTCGTCTTGCACCTCGGATGCAGAGTCAGTAGGAGCCCTGAGCACCACAGAAACTACCTCAACAAGCATTTCAATACAGTCCAGGTAAAGTATACTTATTTAGCCCAAGACCTGAGACCAGATTCTACACGTGTCTTCTAAATCACGACAGTTTTCTGAAAAACCTGTGTTTCTATGCCAGTGGTTCTCAAACCTTTTCATGTCAAGAACCCCCAAAATGATATGTATTCGGCCGCCGACACCTAACTGCTTCTGGGGGTCCCTGGTACAAAACATTTTCAAACGTACGAGTTAAAAACGCTCGCTGTGAAATTATGCTTATTCAAAGATTTGCACACATTTTCACAATTTTTCAAAAATGGCAGATCTACAAGCTTCATAGACCTCAGGTCTAATGGGTTAGCACAGACTTGTTTGCTAACATTTAGGCCTTTTTTATGCTTTAACCGATTCTGGGCGGGAACCCCTTTTGGTGTTTTAACTAAGCATTATGTTATACTTTAGCTATTGAAAAATAGCAGATCTAAAAGGTCTGCTATTTTTGAAAAATCGTAAAAATGCGTCCCAAATCTTTGTGTGTGTATATATATTCTTTCAGAGCAAACGTTTTTTTCATTTTGACGTCAGGCCTAAATGGGTCATGTCATTTTCCAGAAATAATTTAGTGTATGTAAATTTGAACCTTTGTTTCAACAACATGTATTTTGTGTTTTGCTGACGTACATTTAACCCACTCCTTGCTACCCTTTTCCACAGCCCCTGTGGCTTCAGTAGGAGACGTGCCACCGCTCGCATGATGCCCATCTCGGCGCCCCCCATAAAGAAAAAACGTGGACGGCCTCGGCGGGCCTTGCAGCGCTCCTCCAACCCTGAGACCCCACCTCCTCCTCCCGGCCACACTGATCCCAACAACCATCACCTCTCGGCCCCGGACACCCCGGGCCGCCCCCTCACTGGGCTCCACTCCACAGACTTGGTGCATGCCCTTAACCCCGACATGCAGCTCTCCCACCTCAAGACCTCCATCAGCAGCTATTTCGGGGCAGCGGGCCGCCTGGCCTGTGGCGAAAAGTACCGGGTCCTGGCCCGCAGGGTCACCCTGGATGGAAAGGTCCAGTACCTGGTGGAATGGGAAGGAGTCACTGCCTCCTAGCTTTCTTTATCGTCGTCACTTGTAACCAGCTCTTCTATAACAGGTGTAGGACTAAGTTGGGGACCTTTTTCTTCTACCCCTTATTGAAAGCCGCCAGTGATGGTTATTGCAAAGCCTCCTGGGTTAGAGCAGTTCAATGTTATTACAGTGCATTAGAGGCTAAGGTAAAGAGTATCTTTTGAATGTTTTCTTTGTTTTGACTTTGACTGATTTTCTTTTTTCTTTTTTACCTGTGGGCTTTTAGTGAACCCCTTACCAGTGCATATTCTGCATAACATTTCATGCCCTGCTCAACTTTAATTTCGATGACTGACCAGTATGGAGTGGTTCACGGTGTCAAAAGCCTTTTGGAGGTCCAGCATGACTGATTCTTCTTACACGTTCCCAAGCAGTTGAATATAAAACAAAATGACAGACATTCGTTTTTTTGGCAGAATGTAAAAACAGGTCTTGTAGTCTGATCTGAATGGTGTTTTGAATCTAGAGACAGAGGGGACATTCTTTATCAAGGAGGCTCACTATATATACACACGTACGTTGTGCACTGTGAATCTTGGCCAAACGTGCGGAGATATCTGATCAACAACTTTGTTACCATGATAGCAAATGGGTTGGAAATGTTCTCACATCCGTGTAGCCCGTCTTCTCTAGTCCTTGGCTGTGAATGCCTCTTGTTGCCTTGAGCGGACCTGGCCTTTCAATGATCGTGTGCTTTTTTTGCAAGTAGAATGCAAAACGAGAGATAATGTTGTGCTGCTGCAGACCTGTTTATTTTATATATATATATACATTTACTATGTCTATTATTAACATTTGTGTTTTCTGATATGCCTCTCTAGTCCAGAAATGCATATTTCATTTTTTTTTTACTAGATTGCACATAAGTTGTCATCCGTTGGCGCTTAGTCTGAGTTCATTGGTTCACTCAAAGCAGCAGCCATAGTTTTTATTTATCTTTAGCAAATTACATTTCCTGATGTTGGTCTCCCACAACCAAGCAAAAATCGGTGTCTCTAATGAACAGTGTTACTTCTGCATGTAACACCTAATTTATACTTTGTTGCGTGTCGGTGTTTTATTTTATTCCGCGCATTGAAAATGGCACACACGTTTGTAGATGAGCTATTTTCAGTGCGAGAAGCGACGCACAACCAAGTATAAACTGGGCTTAAGTGTCCAAAGTCAGAGGGATTTAGTTCTGTCTTCGTAGGCATGTGCTTCCGAGTAAAAACCTTTACTTAACAAAACGTGTGCTTAATTTGAAATGGTAAAAAATATATAAACGTTGTCTAAAGTATTTTCTTGTATTTTTTTCTCATGTTTTGTTTTACAAGTAACTTTTTGTTTTGAACAAATATATATCTCATTTAAAGTGTTTTGATTGGATATTGTTAAGAAAGCGACTGTTAATATGTTTTTTTATTTTATTTACTCCAATAAGTGAAGTGCAGCTTAATCAGAAAATGTAGTCATCATGGACCTGTACTGTTCTTTTTCTTTTGAGCTGCCTATGCAAATCAGCCCTTACAAATACTTTATACGTACATATGTTTCTGTCATTATTGCTCTGTTTAGCTTGAAAAAGAGCAGCAACATTGACTGTATTAATACTTTACATGGATATCTGACTCAGGCTTTCCGTTTTCTGTATTAGAGGTGCTATTTATTATTTTTCATCCTAAAAGTGTGCACTTAGATTTAAAGTTTGCTTTTACTGCCAAGCTCACCTTGAACAGACTCAGGATAATTACTCGGAAACGTCACTGTATAATTTCCAACGCCAACATGTGTAATGATGATAATTGATTGAAATTATTTTTCAACGATTGTGTCAGAATACTGTAGCATTTATTTTAGACCATGATTTCTCTGCAAACTAGCTGCTTTTATTAGAGAAAGTCAGTCTTGGTCCATTATTATGTTGAGTCAGTAAACAATCAAAATCACTGGATCCCCATGTTGTGCTGTACTTCAATGCAAAACCTAATAATTCAATCACTATCTCTTTTTGGAGATGTTTCTTTGTTTGATTGCTGAGAAGAAAATGTCATGGAGTAGAAGGATATGGGCCTTTTCGACACGGATACCTCTTTATTTTAAAGTTGTCATACAGTACATTGAAGCTTCTCTCCTTTATATCTTGCCAGTGTTAGAAACTAGATCTTGTTTGTTACTGGCTTTGAGCAGGCTTCTATGGCCAAAGAATAAACATGTAAAGTCTACAATGTTTCCTAGAGTTGTTACATTTTTGTATATTTACCATATAGGTGGACATGTTGCTTCCTAAACCATTTTGTTAAATGATGAATAAAAAACATATTTTGAAGGTTTTGTCCTGAAGTTGTTGACAAGGTATTTCGTTTTTATTCACAAAACGTATTATTTAAGTTTGTGCTATTGCCATTGAGAATGCATTGGGCGTTTAAGTTAAATAACTCCATAACTACAAAACATTTTCAAAGTAAAAGGTTCCAGCATGTGTGCCCACAGTAAGCTGAATTATAAAAAGTGTGAATGGAGAGCTGCCATTAAGCCCCATTATAAAATTCTCAAATTTGAAAGCACTATATTTCTAAAACTATGAAACATTTCAAAGATGCCTTTTCAGGCAAACATATCCATCGTAAGATGAACCTAAATAGGTTTGAATGGGGTTTCTATTGGCAGATCTAGGCACCTAGAAACCCCATTCAAACCTATTTAGGTAAATCTTACGCCGGGGACATGTTTGCCTGAAAAGGAATCTTTGAAATGTTTCATAGTTTTAGAAATATAGTGCTTTCAAATTTGAGACATTTACAATGGGGCTCAATGGCAGATATAGGCACGTCAAAAAGTCACTTTCACCTAGAAACTCCATTCACACTTTTTATAATTCAGACCTTTCTCTGCTTCTGACCTCCCCATCCTAGGAAAAAAAAACTCGCCTCCTGCTCAGCTCAAGCAGCAGGACCACACACGAGCGCCCCCTTGTGACTGTAATAATGTCTATGATCATGACACGTTGGATTTAATCGCAGGGATCAAATGAATTAATGCAATTCTTATGTACAGCTCACTCGCTGTGTAAAGTGGCTAGTGTTCAGAGGGCAGCTAGATGTTTCTGTCGTTGGTGTTGTTAGGCATTTTAGATAACATTTAACTTTAAACCAGCTTGAACTCGCAAATCATTAAAAGTTCTAATTGAGTTCATTAACAGTGCTCTAGTCTACCGTCTCTTCTCAAGTCTTTATTAAGTGTAAGAGATCCTCCTTGGTTTGATTCCACTCAGTGATGGAAAAACCAATGTAGCTACGGTATAAATTAACACTGTGGTTCAAAGTGTAACCTCGGCTGGGAGGCGAACACCGGACCTCGTATCAACAAGGCGCATACCTTACCAGTAGACTAGTAAAGAGCCAGACCTGGTGAACAACCAACCCCTAATTGACCAAGGACAGACAGAGTAACTTTTCCAGATTTACAAATAAGTTATTTATATAAATGTTTATTTACATTTGACTTCTTTACTAAAGACATTTAGTTGTAATTATTCATTCCATCGCTTAATTGTATCAAATAAATCCACTAAAGACTAGGCCTAGTTGTAATAATTCATATAATCTGTTAAATCCATTAAAGATATAGCTGTAACTTATTCATTCTATCACCGAGGAAATCTCTTACATTTCCACAAAAGCACGGGCGGCGTGCGGACGTCCATACGCCGTTACTACGCTGTCCAAGAGAGAGACGGCGTATCAACGTCGTGTGCACGGCGTGTCGGCGTAGTTCATTTTCAGTTCACTTTCAACGGTCTGAAAACACAAAAATAGTCCAAAAAAGTCCGACGGCGTGAGCGGACGTTGATACGCCGTTGATACGCCGTCCAGAGAGCGACGGCGTATCAACGTCGTATGGGTGGCGTGTCGGCGTAGTTCATTTTCAACTGGACAACGTTGTCGGCGCTGTTCACTTTCAACTCTTTTTGCTATTGATTGATTTTTGATTGATTCTTTTATTTTCGTGTCCTGCACACAAAGTGCCCAACCCCCATATGGTTTATAAGACACATTTCATTATATTCATAATAGGCCTACATTTAATTTGAGTGGAGCTGACTGCTGACGTTGTGTGGCTATAATTATGCAGAGAGAAAATACATCATATTAACTTCTGTGTGCAATGTTGAATTGCTGTGCTCATGCACTTTACTAGAAATATATAGCCTAGCCTATGTTTCAAAGTTCTCCAGAATTGAACTAGAAGACAAGGGAATCTGGGACTTGAACATGAAACCTCTGTGTTGAGAGTCTGATCATCAGACCAGTAGGCCTACACCATCTCTCAGAGTTGTTGAAGTGTTCTTTTGTATTTGAGCCTTCAGTTAGGTAGGCTAAAGTTACTTGAAAAGCATAAGTGTATGAGAGGACTGGGATTTGAACATGAAATATCTGTGATGAGAGTCCGATCATTAGACGACTACACCATATCATTCATTCAGTACTGTTGAAGTCTTTTGTATTAGCCTTCAGTGAGTAAAGGGAATTTGAAATACTCCAGCATTGAACTATAGGAGGACTGGGATTTGAACAGGGAATATCTGTGCTGAGAGTCTGACCATTAGACCACTACCATCCCCCAGCAGATGTTATTTAGTAGTCTGACTCTAGCCTACTCTAAAAGTGTAGTCTACAGTTGAAATACTCTAGCATTTAATTAAAGCTCGTTATTATGTAACTTTACTGTTCTCATATTTGTCTAGTGCTTTTGTCTTCTAGTGCTTCACACAAAATGTGTGTGAAGCACTATATTTCTAAAACTATGAAACATTTCAAAGATTCCTTTTCAGGCAAACATGTCCACCGTAGGATGAACCTAAATAGGTTTGAATGGGGTTTCTAGGTGTAAGTATGTAGGACTAGGAGCATGCCAAAGTTTGTGCTATTGCCATTGAGAATGCATTGGGCATTTAAGTTAAATAACTCAGAAACTACAAAAGATTTCAAAGTAAAAAGTTCCAGCATGTGTCTCCACAGTAAGCTGAATTATAAAAAGTGTGAATGGAGTTTCTAGGTGAAAGTGCTTTTTTGACGTGCCAATATCTGCCATTGAGCCCCATTATAAAATTCTCAAATTTGAAAGCACTATATTTCTAAAACTATGAAACATTTCAAAGATTCCTTTTCAGGCAAACATGTCCACTGTAAGATGAACCTAAGTAGGCTTGAATGGGGTTTCTAGGTGTAAGTATGTAGGACTAGTGGCATGCCAAAGTTTGTGCTATTGCCATTGAGAATACATTGGGCGTTAAAGTTAAATAACTCAGAAACTACAAAACATTTCAAAGTAAAATGTTCCAGCATGTGTCTCCACAGTAAGCTGAATTATAAAAAGTGTGAATGGAGTTTCTAGGTGAAAGTGCTTTTTTGACGTGCCAATATCTGCCATTGAGCCCCATTGTGAAATTCTCAAATTTGAAAGCACTATATTTCTAAAACTATGAAACATTTCAAAGATTCCTTTTCAGGCAAACATGTCCACCGTAAGATGAACCTAAGTAGGCTTGAATGGGGTTTCTAGGTGTAAGTATGTAGGACTAGTAGCATGCCAAAGTTTGTGCTATTGCCATTGAGAATGCATTGGGCGTTAAAGTTAAATAACTCAGAAACTACAAAACATTTCAAAGTAAAAAGTTCCAGCATGTGTCTCCACAGTAAGCTGAATTATAAAAAGTGTGAATGGAGTTTCTAGGTGAAAGTGCTTTTTTGACGTGCCAATATCTGCCATTGAGCCCCATTGTGAAATTCTCAAATTTGAAAGCACTATATTTCTAAAACTATGAAACATTTCAAAGATTCCTTTTCAGGCAAACATGTCCACCGTAAGATGAACCTAAGTAGGCTTGAATGGGGTTTCTAGGTGTAAGTATGTAGGACTAGTAGCATGCCAAAGTTTGTGCTATTGCCATTGAGAATGCATTGGGCGTTAAAGTTAAATAACTCAGAAACTACAAAACATTTCAAAGTAAAAAGTTCCAGCATGTGTCTCCACAGTAAGCTGAATTATAAAAAGTGTGAATGGAGTTTCTAGGTGAAAGTGCTTTTTTGACGTGCCAATATCTGCCATTGAGCCCCATTGTAAAATTCTCAAATTTGAAAGCACTATATTTCTAAAACTATGAAACATTTCAAAGATTCCTTTTCAGGCAAACATGTCCACCGTAAGATGAACCTAAGTAGGCTTGAATGGGGTTTCTAGGTGTAAGTATGTAGGACTAGTAGCATGCCAAAGTTTGTGCTATTGCCATTGAGAATGCATTGGGCGTTAAAGTTAAATAACTCAGAAACTACAAAACATTTCAAAGTAAAAAGTTCCAGCATGTGTCTCCACAGTAAGCTGAATTATAAAAAGCGTGAATGGAGTTTCTAGGTGAAAGTGCTTTTTTGACGTGCCAATATCTGCCATTGAGCCCCATTGTGAAATTCTCAAATTTGAAAGCACTATATTTCTAAAACTATGAAACATTTCAAAGATTCCTTTTCAGGCAAACATGTCCACCGTAAGATGAACCTAAGTAGGCTTGAATGGGGTTTCTAGGTGTAAGTATGTAGGACTAGTAGCATGCCAAAGTTTGTGCTATTGCCATTGAGAATGCATTGGGCGTTAAAGTTAAATAACTCAGAAACTACAAAAGATTTCAAAGTAAAAAGTTCCAGCATGTGTCTCCACAGTAAGCTGAATTATAAAAAGTGTGAATGGAGTTTCTAGGTGAAAGTGCTTTTTTGACGTGCCAATATCTGCCATTGAGCCCCATTGTAAAATTCTCAAATTGGAAAGCACTATATTTCTAAAACTATGAAACATTTCAAAGATTCCTTTTCAGGCAAACATGTCCACCGTAAGATGAACCTAAGTAGGCTTGAATGGGGTTTCTAGGTGTAAGTATGTAGGACTAGTGGCATGCCAAAGTTTGTGCTATTGCCATTGAGAATACATTGGGCGTTAAAGTTAAATACCTCAGAAACTACAAAACATTTCAAAGTAAAATGTTCCAGCATGTGTCTCCACAGTAAGCTGAATTATAAAAAGTGTGAATGGAGTTTCTAGGTGAAAGTGCTTTTTTGATGTGCCAATATGTGCCATTGAGCCCCATTGTAAAATTCTCAAATTTGAAAGCACTATATTTCTAAAACTATGAAACATTTCAAAGATTCCTTTTCAGGCAAACATGTCCACCGTAAGATGAACCTAAGTAGGCTTGAATGGGGTTTCTAGGTGTAAGTATGTAGGACTAGTAGCATGCCAAAGTTTGTGCTATTGCCATTGAGAATGCATTGGGCGTTAAAGTTAAATAACTCAGAAACTACAAAACATTTCAAAGTAAAAAGTTCCAGCATGTGTCTCCACAGTAAGCTGAATTATAAAAAGTGTGAATGGAGTTTCTAGGTGAAAGTGCTTTTTTGACGTGCCAATATCTGCCATTGAGCCCCATTGTGAAATTCTCAAATTTGAAAGCACTATATTTCTAAAACTATGAAACATTTCAAAGATTCCTTTTCAGGCAAACATGTCCACCGTAAGATGAACCTAAGTAGGCTTGAATGGGGTTTCTAGGTGTAAGTATGTAGGACTAGTAGCATGCCAAAGTTTGTGCTATTGCCATTGAGAATGCATTGGGCGTTAAAGTTAAATAACTCAGAAACTACAAAACATTTCAAAGTAAAAAGTTCCAGCATGTGTCTCCACAGTAAGCTGAATTATAAAAAGTGTGAATGGAGTTTCTAGGTGAAAGTGCTTTTTTGACGTGCCAAAATCTGCCATTGAGCCCCATTGTAAAATTCTCAAATTTGAAAGCACTATATTTCTAAAACTATGAAACATTTCAAAGATTCCTTTTCAGGCAAACATGTCCACCGTAAGATGAACCTAAGTAGGCTTGAATGGGGTTTCTAGGTGTAAGTATGTAGGACTAGTAGCATGCCAAAGTTTGTGCTATTGCCATTGAGAATGCATTGGGCGTTAAAGTTAAATAACTCAGAAACTACAAAACATTTCAAAGTAAAAAGTTCCAGCATGTGTCTCCACAGTAAGCTGAATTATAAAAAGTGTGAATGGAGTTTCTAGGTGAAAGTGCTGTTTTGACGTGCCAATATCTGCCATTGAGCCCCATTGTGAAATTCTCAAATTTGAAAGCACTATATTTCTAAAACTATGAAACATTTCAAAGATTCCTTTTCAGGCAAACATGTCCACCGTAAGATGAACCTAAGTAGGCTTGAATGGGGTTTCTAGGTGTAAGTATGTAGGACTAGTGGCATGCCAAAGTTTGTGCTATTGCCATTGAGAATACATTGGGCGTTAAAGTTAAATACCTCAGAAACTACAAAACATTTCAAAGTAAAATGTTCCAGCATGTGTCTCCACAGTAAGCTGAATTATAAAAAGTGTGAATGGAGTTTCTAGGTGAAAGTGCTTTTTTGATGTGCCAATATGTGCCATTGAGCCCCATTGTAAAATTCTCAAATTTGAAAGCACTATATTTCTAAAACTATGAAACATTTCAAAGATTCCTTTTCAGGCAAACATGTCCACCGTAAGATGAACCTAAGTAGGCTTGAATGGGGTTTCTAGGTGTAAGTATGTAGGACTAGTAGCATGCCAAAGTTTGTGCTATTGCCATTGAGAATGCATTGGGCGTTAAAGTTAAATAACTCAGAAACTACAAAACATTTCAAAGTAAAAAGTTCCAGCATGTGTCTCCACAGTAAGCTGAATTATAAAAAGTGTGAATGGAGTTTCTAGGTGAAAGTGCTTTTTTGACGTGCCAATATCTGCCATTGAGCCCCATTGTGAAATTCTCAAATTTGAAAGCACTATATTTCTAAAACTATGAAACATTTCAAAGATTCCTTTTCAGGCAAACATGTCCACCGTAAGATGAACCTAAGTAGGCTTGAATGGGGTTTCTAGGTGTAAGTATGTAGGACTAGTAGCATGCCAAAGTTTGTGCTATTGCCATTGAGAATGCATTGGGCGTTAAAGTTAAATAACTCAGAAACTACAAAACATTTCAAAGTAAAAAGTTCCAGCATGTGTCTCCACAGTAAGCTGAATTATAAAAAGTGTGAATGGAGTTTCTAGGTGAAAGTGCTTTTTTGACGTGCCAATATCTGCCATTGAGCCCCATTGTGAAATTCTCAAATTTGAAAGCACTATATTTCTAAAACTATGAAACATTTCAAAGATTCCTTTTCAGGCAAACATGTCCACCGTAAGATGAACCTAAGTAGGCTTGAATGGGGTTTCTAGGTGTAAGTATGTAGGACTAGTAGTATGCCAAAGTTTGTGCTATTGCCATTGAGAATGCATTGGGCGTTAAAGTTAAATAACTCAGAAACTACAAAACATTTCAAAGTAAAAAGTTCCAGCATGTGTCTCCACAGTAAGCTGAATTATAAAAAGTGTGAATGGAGTTTCTAGGTGAAAGTGCTTTTTTGACGTGCCAATATCTGCCATTGAGCCCCATTGTGAAATTCTCAAATTTGAAAACACTATATTTCTAAAACTATGAAACATTTCAAAGATTCCTTTTCAGGCAAACATGTCCACCGTAAGATGAACCTAAGTAGGCTTAAATGGGGTTTCTACGTGTAAGTATGTAGGACTAGTAGCATGCCAAAGTTTGTGCTATTGCCATTGAGAATGCATTGGGCGTTAAAGTTAAATAACTCAGAAACTACAAAACATTTCAAAGTAAAAAGTTCCAGCATGTGTCTCCACAGTAAGCTGAATTATAAAAAGCGTGAATGGAGTTTCTAGGTGAAAGTGCTTTTTTGACGTGCCAATATCTGCCATTGAGCCCCATTGTGAAATTCTCAAATTTGAAAGCACTATATTTCTAAAACTATGAAACATTTCAAAGATTCCTTTTTAGGCAAACATGTCCACCGTAAGATGAACCTAAGTAGGCTTGAATGGGGTTTCTAGGTGTAAGTATGTAGGACTAGTAGCATGCCAAAGTTTGTGCTATTGCCATTGAGAATGCATTGGGTGTTAAAGTTAAATAACTCAGAAACTACAAAACATTTCAAAGTAAAAAGTTCCAGCATGTGTCCCCACAGTAAGCTGAATTATAAAAAGTGTGAATGGAGTTTCTAGGTGAAAGTGCTTTTTTGACGCCAATATCTGCCATTAAGCCCCATTGTGAAATTCTCAAATTTGAAAGCACTATATTTCTAAAACTATGAAACATTTCAAAGATTCCTTTTCAGGCAAACGTCCACCGTAGGATGAACCTAAATAGGTTTGAATGGGGTTTCTAGGTGTAAGTATGTAGGACTAGGAGCATGCCAAAGTTTGTGCTATTGCCATTGAGAATGCATTGGGCATTTAAGTTAAATAACTCAGAAACTACAAAAGATTTCAAAGTAAAAAGTTCCAGCATGTGTCTCCACAGTAAGCTGAATTATAAAAAGTGTGAATGGAGTTTCTAGGTGAAAGTGCTTTTTTGACGTGCCAATATCTGCCATTGAGCCCCATTGTGAAATTCTCAAATTTGAAAGCACTATATTTCTAAAACTATGAAACATTTCAAAGATTCCTTTTCAGGCAAACATGTCCACCGTAAGATGAACCTAAGTAGGCTTGAATGGGGTTTCTAGGTGTAAGTATGTAGGACTAGTAGCATGCCAAAGTTTGTGCTATTGCCATTGAGAATGCATTGGGTGTTAAAGTTAAATAACTCAGAAACTACAAAACATTTCAAAGTAAAAAGTTCCAGCATGTGTCTCCACAGTAAGCTGAATTATAAAAAGTGTGAATGGAGTTTCTAGGTGAAAGTGCTTTTTGGACGCCAATATCTGCAATTGAGCCCCATTGTGAAATTCTCAAATTTGAAAGCACTATATTTCTAAAACTATGAAACATTTCAAAGATTCCTTTTCAGGCAAACATGTCCACCGTAGGATGAACCTAAATAGGTTTGAATGGGGTTTCTAGGTGTAAGTATGTAGGACTAGGAGCATGCCAAAGTTTGTGCTATTGCCATTGAGAATGCATTGGGCATTTAAGTTAAATAACTCAGAAACTACAAAAGATTTCAAAGTAAAAAGTTCCAGCATGTGTCTCCACAGTAAGCTGAATTATAAAAAGTGTGAATGGAGTTTCTAGGTGAAAGTGCTTTTTTGACGTGCCAATATCTGCCATTGAGCCCCATTGTGAAATTCTCAAATTTGAAAGCACTATATTTCTAAAACTATGAAACATTTCAAAGATTCCTTTTCAGGCAAACATGTCCACCGTAAGATGAACCTAAGTAGGCTTGAATGGGGTTTCTAGGTGTAAGTATGTAGGACTAGTAGCATGCCAAAGTTTGTGCTATTGCCATTGAGAATGCATTGGGCCAGCCCCTATAAAACCATAGTAAAAAAAAAGATTGGCGACATGAATACATTGCATAAAAAAATTAATTCATGACACATGCATTGCAAAGACAAAAAGGGCATGTTTGAACTATGGACACATTTCAAGTTTTTTTTTAAAATTGAAGTGGGAGCACACTTTGAAATTAAACCCTTCAAATGAAGTGCATGGCATTACCATCATCAATACGGCAGTACACAGTTTGACAAATTTCAGGAATCAATACATGGCTGAACAAAACACCATCTGCTTCTGGTCTACACTACCATAAAAAACAATACAGAAAGGTGCACAAGTTGATATCATTTGAACACAAGCACAGCATAGTGGAAGAGAGGAGAGGGAAACAGCTGATATCTGATATTGGCTTCTTGTCCTATTTCCCCCCTGCTGTACACATCTCACTCATTAGGAGTGCTGCAAATATGACACTGATGCTTTTCACAGAATCACAGCCAATAACATGTATGTACCTGTATGTGCTCGTGCTGTAAACAAAACACAGTAGAGCAGGGGTTCTCAACGTTTTTGGCCGGGGACCCCCGGAAATGCTTTGGCAATGTCTCGGGACCCCCGCCCCGCCCCCTCCCGACCCCCAATATAAATTGACTGCTACAATAACCTTAAACCATTTTGGGCGGGAACCCCTTTTGGTGTTTTAAGCATTGTTATAATTTAGCTATTGAAAAATAGCAGATCTACAAGCTCGTAGCGCGCCACCGAGTGGCGCGCTACGAGCTTGTAGGTCTGCTATTTTTGAAAAATCGTGAAAATAAAAATTAAAAAAATATCATTTTTTTGTTTTTTTTTGGAAAATAATTTGGGGACCCCCTAAAATAATTTGGCGACCCCCCGAGGGGTCGCGACCCACGGGTTGAGAACCCCTGCTGTAAACAAAACACAGTAGAGGAACCCGCAAAATAACACTAATGTGATGTGATGGAACCCCTATTTTAAATTCAGCGCGCTGCACTGTGACGAAGGAAAAGGGCAGGCTATCAAGAAGGTAATATTGCTAAAAAAAAGTGAAATTGGCACTTTAGGGATCTTTGGGGGAAAGGGAATACTTCTACTGCCTGAGATGCTAGACATAGCCAGAGAGTAACTGGGGTGTTGGAGTGGTTGTAAGAGCCCTGGAGGTTTGGTGTTGAGTTCAGAAGAAACGTCCACGGATTCTGTCCAGTAGGTCTGTCTCCCACATCTTGGGATCCCAGGCCTGGAACCAGCCAGTGAATGTTGGGGGTTCGTCCCCCTGTTTAATGGTGCAGATGGCCAGCCCTCTACGACCAGAGGGGTCCGAGTCCACATATTCTTTTGCTGAAAGACAGAGAAGAATGCAACATGTAAACATTAGTTGCTTACATCATAAGGTGTGGCGAGGACGATTCTACAAAATGTTTCTATGTCAGTCGTTCTCACACTATTTCATGTCAAGGAGCCCCAGAATTATCTGAATTTGGCCGCGGACCCCAATCTCAAAATATGTTGTTCCAGAGACCCCCCCCCCCCCCCCCCCCCACAGAAGCAAAGATTTTAGTTAAAAATGTTCGCTCTGACAGAATATATTCAAAGATATCCTGCACATTTTCACGATTTTTCAAAAATAGCAGATCTACAAGCGCGTAAAGACCTTTACTCTAGGACCTGGTTAAGATATGTATGCGCTTCATTTAGCGGAGAATATCTGTTCTTGGCTAATATGACCGCTGCGAACAACGTGGGAACTGTGAAAAATTCTCTATCCGGGGCGAAATACCCGTAAATGACCACACCAGACAGCTACTTCAAACATGGCTCTATCTTCTAAACTGTTTGTGCGACAGATTTCCTGAGATGCTCAAAATGTTCAGAATACTCATGTTTGAATACTCAATAGACCATATGCACACGGCGGTCATCTTTCCACAAGTTAATGGCAGGGTGGAAACTAGCCGCAATTTGCCAATGACTGCCCATACATCTAAACAAACAAAGTCCTATCTAATTGTATTAAATTATGGGATGCAGTACTTAGTTTAGACAGTTTTTGGTTTAGACTAGTCATTGGTTAGACCAGTCATTAGTCCTACAACTACAACCTATCTCAAACCCTCACCCTAAACCTAACCTCCCACGGGGCAGCACACCTAAACCTAACCTTAACCCATGTCTAACCAATGACTAGTCTAAACTAAGTATGCACCCCAAATTATGTCAAACTCACTCAAATTGCAGCTGTACGAAAAGCTTGAATGATGCTCTTTCTATCTGCAAAGTGTTTGTTTCATAAAAGTCCACGGTAGACATGTTATGAGCTACTTTATGTCAAGAAATTCCTTGCAGGTGATATTTTTTCAAGTATTGGAGTTTGGAAGCGCTCGTTGATTAATCACTCAACAGCCCTGTGTACCACCTGTTTTGAATTTGCACATAATGCAGGAGGCATTATGTGCGCCCCTCAAAAATTAAATAAACTTAGAAATACACTCTGTCGAGCTGCCAACTTGCGCTTCGCACACAAGTTGGCCATGAATGGCCTACTTGTGCGCGAGCAGAGCGCACAACTTATCTCTGACTGGGCCCTTCTGCCACCACTTTGACACCCCTGGTATATTCTAGACCACCCAACGTGCGAGGATGTCTTGGCTATGTTATGTTCTCTTTCACAATGCAAGCTTCTTTGGCAAACAGGTAAATAGAAACGGACACTATCAGCATCCATGTACTTTTTAATTTATATTTTCCTATGTATAAGTTTGAAACTCAAATTTGTTACGTCATCCACATATGTCCGTTTTTAGATAAACATACATAGTTACGTCATCACCCAATCCCTCCAATCCCTGATCTTGGCCGAGCGACGCCACCAACACACGGCCCCAATCCAATCCAATTTACACTGATTGGACAAACGACGGCACCAAAAATACACAATCCCTGATTGGCCGAGCGTGTCACCAAAAATTCACAATCCCCAATTGGCCAAGGCAGTCACGGACATATGCAGCCGAAAACAGTACTTGCGCTCTGCTCGCGTTGTTAAACATAACTCATTGAATATTTGGAGTGCAGTCATAATAGCCATCATTAGCTAATGATACTAAACGCCTCTTTCCTTCAGACAGTCGAAGTGGACTGTTACATCTGATGTAGAGAAATTGTTACAAACCGATTTTGGGAGCTCCGGTCCTTTCCTCTTTATTAGCTTCTTTGCCAATCCAAAGGAAGATCTATGAGGAAGATACAAGCATGTAGCATATCATAATGCAACCTGTCAACCTGAGGCCACAACACATCCTAACATGTCTCTGGGCCCTCTTGATTACAGAAATAACTCAATGATTTATTCATTCATAGTAGTATTGCTGATAATGAGTGAACATGAAGACGATGTGCCCTCATCTCACCTGGTCCCAGGTATCCAGGAGCATGACATCATCAGTAGCCAGGTCTGACTGAGTGAAGTCCCCTGGTACCTCCTCCACCTGGGAGACAATGCGTTTGACGTACACCAACATTATTGCATGTAACAATGTTCTGCCGTATATCTCTGCTGTCGGGAGGAAACCTCATAACTCCAAAAATGTCATTTTTCAGGAAATGAAAAATATAAATTTTTCAGGAAATTAAGAAAACCTTATATTTTTTAAAACAAAGCAATACATTACAGCCTCATCAAAGTTGGTGTTGTAACTTTATATATTGTCAATTACTTCCATGAGAGGGGGAGAGGTGGTGGAGTTAGCTGTTTTAGCAGACATTTTGAGGGTCCAATGGAGTTAAGAGGTTTTGTCCAAAGCACTTTTTACTACTTTCCATTGGTTCAATATTTTCAAAACAACACACAGACGTAAAGGGTGTTCATTGTTCAATAGCACTGATTTATACCAAAACAAATCTAAAACCTCAAAAATGGAGTTATGAGGTTTCCTTCCGACAGCAACGAGATCATGCACTTTGTAACTGACAGCATTTATGTCCTTTGACCTTCTTGTACTTCTGTTCGTGTTGATATAAATATATATATTTCAAATGTGTGCACTTATAATAAATAATAATAATAATCCTTCCCATTCCTTCCATTGGCTTACCGTGAGTCGTCCAGTTTTGTTGGAGCAGCCAAACAGACGTGGGGGTTTAACCATATTACGCAGACTCTTGGAGGTTTGGTAGTCCTTCTTACCACCCAGGGCAGACCAAAAACCAGCTGGAACAAAGACATGGATTAGACACATGTTATTAGGTTTCCTATGGCTGTAAGATGCTACAGAGCTCTGAAGCAGCTGCTCCTACTACTCATTATCTTTGCCGACCCTACATAGGTCGGCATCACAACCCCACCCTTATGTTATGTGTATCCTGACTGGAATTAATCTGTGGGAAACAACCGCACACAAGTGTAAAAGCGAACCCAAAAAGATCCTTTTTATGGTGTTGCTTGCTGAAGGGTTATTATCAGCAATGCACTATAAAGTATATATAACCCATTTTGGGCGGGAACCCCTTTTGGTGTTAGCGTTATGTTATGCTTTAGCTGTTGAAAAATAGCAGACCTACAAGCTCATAGCGCGCCACCGAGTGGCGCGCTACGAGCTTGTAGGTCTGCTATTTTTGAAAAATCAAAGAACGACTGACATACTGTAGAAACATAGCTTTTTCAGAGAACGGTCAGGATGTAGAAGACATTTTTAGAATCTGATGATCTCAGGTCAAAATGGGATAAAGTATAGATTATGCTTAGCAATGGCGCCTCCCTATAATGGCTGTTTGTCCTCGTTGGGAGCTCTGAGGACACTCACCTGGCTCCTTGCCCTCTGACACGTCGCTGCTGCCGCCCCCCAGGAAGCCCACCACGTGCTTGGCGGCGACCATCTCCTCGTCGGTGGCTCCCGCGCCGCGCCACACGAACATGGCGTCGGGAGCTTTGAGCACAAACACGTCGTTGGTGTTGAGAGTGGACGTGGAGGGCTCCACCTGCAAGGGAACAGAGAGAGGGAGAGAGCTGTAAGGCCTCACTCACACCTAGGACACACGCAAGACACACTGTGTGTTCTGTGTGTCATGGCCGCCTCAATGCATTTCCAATGGGAGTCACATGGTTTGAAGAAACAACCTTGTTGCATGGGGGGGGAGCATAGATATTATAAGAAATGGATGCCTCATTTGCCGCTGCAGTTCATTGGAGCGACGTGTATCCCAATGAAGGCGGAAGTGCAGTGCTGAAGGCTTTTTTTTTTTTTTTAACAAATCTTTATAACAGTCATGACAATATACATTACAATACAAAACAAGACAAACAAACAAACACAAACAACAAAGTTATTAACAATACAACATCAGAGCCAGGGGGGATTAGATTACTAACAGAAAACATTAAAGAGTGAACACAAAGCAACAGTTCTCCGCAGCTTTCTTATTTAGAAGTGCTGAAGGCATTTGCTGAAGGCGACTGCGTCGCTGCCCAAGTGACGTCACTCATGCGACTCCTCCATGTCTCTCGCTGTCACTCAAGTGACTACTGGCCAATCACAGTGCGTCTTTTCCGGGACTTATGTTACGCACGTGGAAGCTTGACAAGCTTCCGCCTTGCTTCCGCTAATGCTTCCGCCTTCAATTGGTGACACGCGCCTCAGAGCCGGAAAGGGCGTCTATGTATATATGTATATGGGAGGGAGGGCAGAAGACAGCCATGCAACACGGTTGTGTCTTCCAACCATGTGACTCCCATTGGAAATGCATTGAGACGGCCATGACACACAGGACACAAGTGTGTCTTATGTGTGAGAGAGGCCTAAGTGGCTGCAAGGACGCAAAAACAAGGTACTGTCATATACACACACACACACACACACACACACACACACACACACACACACACACACACACACACACACACACGCAGACAAAATGGCCGGCAGCTGACCTCCACAGCCCGTGTGGCGTTCGAGGAGCTCTGCCGGATGTGGAAGAGGCGCGTGCCGCCCGCCTTGGTCTGGCCACCCTTGCGCGACGTCCCGCCACTGTGGATGATCATGGGCTTGCCCTGGAACAGACTCATCAGGTGGGGGGGCTCCTGGCCCTGGGTCACTCTCACCTGGTGGACACAAAGAGGCAGAGAAGCTATAGACCTTAACCCATTTAGGCCCGACGTCAAAATTAAAAAAAAGGTCTTCTGAAATAATATATATATTCAAAGATTTGTGCCGCATTTTTACGATTTTTCAAAAATAGCAGACCTACAAGCTCGTAGCGCGCCACTCGGTGGCGCGCTACGAGCTTGTAGATCTGCTATTTTTCAATAGCTAAAGTATAACAGAATGCTTGAAACACCAAAAAGGGTTCCCGCCCAAAATGGGTTAAAACCCATTCATGACGAGGAACCTCCTTTTGGTGTTTTTGGGCGTTATGTTATACTTTAGCTATTGAAAAATAGCAGATCTACAAGCTCGTAGATCTGCTATTTTTTTTAAAATCTTGAAATTGTCATGATTTGGAAGATATTTTTAGAATCGACTAAAAATAGACACAGGTCTAAATGGGTTAAGAGTTTTAGCAGTGCTTCCCACACTACTATCATGCATAACTATAACTAAAGTCATTTGAAATGTAATGCAATTGTAACTTTTCAGGATTACAATTCAAAGTGCATTGCGACGCGTTTTGACCTTGTAGATCTGCTATATTTGCTACAACAGTAATAGGCAGTGTGGCCCATATATATACAGTATATAAAGGCTAGTGTAGTTCACCCGGCGGCCATCTTGCTTCGGGGCTACAGTACAGTATGTTCAATTGCAGCTCAATCAAAAACAGTCATAACTCGCTCAAATCTTGACGGATTTACAAACGGGTTGGTTTATTACAAACGTTGTCAACGTGGCTATGATTCAGGACGCTTATCTTCTTCATTTTGTTTTTTTATATGAACGTCGTATAAAAGCATATAAGTATGCGGACGTCTCTGACGTTTATAACAAACCAAACCGTTTGAAAATTGAGCAAGTTGTGGTTATTTAAAAGTACATGCCCCATAGACACAATGTTATGTGGCCCCGAGGTAAGATGGCCGCCACGTAGCAACGTCGCTCTCCATTGGCCAGAGCACGGGTGAGCCATCTAGCTTTCTTATATATATCTATGGTGTGGCCCTCTGGAGTGAGTGTGGAAATATAGTGGCCCTCTCGGCCTCTCCATCGTCAAAGTTGCCCAACCCTGACATAGAGTAACACTGCTCTCTGGTGGTCATCTGAGGAATCTCATCTTTTTCTCTCCAACATCTAACTGCAGTGTTTTTGTCAGAGATGGCAGGACTGTTCTGGGAGCAGTTTGACACATTGTAATGTGATGTGACAACAGATCTGCAGGGTTGCTACTGGCTGTATAGAGCGTTGCAGTCCCGCCTCCTACCCTGGACCAGGAAATGAAACCCAATGCATTTTCCTCATAGACATTTCTTAAAGTATTTATTTAAAGACGGTTACGCCGCGGGCAAAGCCAACTCGAGTCGTGACAACTCATGACAACACAAACAATATTTTGGACCAAACAAATAATTACAAAGAAGAAAAACAACAAAAAAAGTGTTGTAACCTGCCGTTTTTCTCTTCTTTCTAATTATTTGTTTGGTCCAAAATATTGTTTGTGTTGTCATGAGTTGTCACGACTCGAGTTGGCTTTGTCCGCGGCGTAACCGTCTTTAAATAAATACTTTAAGAAATGTCTATGAGGAAAATGCATTGGGTTTCATTTCCTGGTCCAGGGTAGGAGGCGGGACTGCAACGCTCTATTGGCTTGCATGTGCCAATTAAAATAACTTGAGATCATGAGACAGATTATTTTGAACCCGTGATGTCTCCTCCATTAGGTCTGTGACTCCACGGTACACACACTAACTAGTTCATGCCCTCCTCGCCATGTTGATTTATGAAGTATGACAGACAGATGAGTAGCCTCGTAATAAGGTCTGAGGTCTGAGGCCTGAAGTATGAAGTATGACAGACAGATGAGTAGCCTCGCAATAAGGTCTGAGGCCTGAGGCCGAGCACCGACCTGAACGGGGGATCCTCCCATTGAGTCATCCAGCTTCACTGTCATGAAGGCTGAGGCAGCCAACTCATCCTGGGTGCATTTAAGTCCCTGCCTGGAAAGCGCACACGCAAGCACGCAAACGCACGCACGCACGCACGCACGCACGCACGCACGCACGCACGCACGCACGCACGCACGCACGCACGCACGCACGCACGCACGCACGCACGCACGCACGCACGCACGCACGCACGCACACACACACACACACACACACACACACACACACACACACACACACACACACACACACACACACACACACACACACACACACACACACACACACACAGTTTAATACAAATACAATGCTAAAAGGATTGAACCCAAGAAAGCACTATGGCTTGTTTCTTGGATGTATAAACTCACATGCATGTACCTAAGACACGCACGCACGCACACACACACACACACACACACACACACACACACACACACACAAACACACATGCACACGCACACACACACAGACACACATCCTACCAGGTGTATATGATTTGCTGCTCACGCCCTCCCAGCCTGTAGCTGTAGAGGATAAGGTAACAGTCTCCACCATAGAAGTGCCCATAAGAGGAGGCGTCCACGGGCACCTTATCGCCTTCCACGCGCCAGATCTAACAACAAAATGAACAAAACAAAACAGGAAAATTACATTCAATTAAATGACTTTCTCTGCTAAGGCTGCACAATGTATCGTTATCGAGGTATGAACATGCGCAATATCAGTATTGCAAAAAGGCAACGGTATCGCGATATATATTGTCGATATATCGAATTATCATCGATATATCGTCCACTTCTAAAGCCAGCAACATCCCATCCATGCTAGTTTTTATTGTTGCCACACTTTGAATATCAAATTAGTGTGGGGACCCAATAGCACTAATGTTTAGTCTTCAATGTTGGCATAAATACCGAGATATGACATCTTGTCCGTATCGCGCAGCCCTATTCTCTACAATGAGCCAATATTTGATACGTTTTTGTCTATTCATGTTTGCACATTTTACAGCAACACAGACAGGACACATGCATACCTGAACCTTGCCCTTGCCGTCGTCCACCATGCCATGCTGTGCAGCCATGGCCTTGTTAGAGTGCAGGGTGGAGGCGTCGAAGGGCACCTGCTCCACCTTGGCTATGCGGCCGATGGTGTAGGCCTTGGTGGGGCCCGTGGTCTCGTCCTTGTCCTTCCAGTCGCCGAAGAACTGCTTGAACAGCGTGGTCTCAGCCCCTGCAGGCAGAACCTGGATCTGCAGGAGGGAAATGATTTAGAACAGGGGTGGGCAACTGGCGGCCCGGGGGCCACATGCGGCCCCCACCTTCACTTAGTGCGGCCCGCATGTTAATATCAGAATACTGATATCGTATTGATTTCAGCTGTTACAATTCCAAACCCGCTTTAATTACTTCATGACTAGTATTAAATGACTAGTACTCAATGACTAGTAAAATGTTATTGTCTTTTGGTGTCCAATGTAGTTGTGTTAACAGTTCATAAAATTAACATAACTAAATGCATTTGAAATTAAATAAAAAGGTTACTTTTCAGGATTCCAATTAAAAAATAGCAAAAAATTATTCAGGTTTTTAATTCAAATATAGCAAAAATAGCTGATCTACAAGCTCAAAACGCGTCGCAGGGCGACGCGTTTTGAGCTTGTAGATCGACTATTTTTGCTACAGTAACATGCACTGTGGCCCTCTGGAGTGAGTGTGGAAATATAGTGGCCCTCGCCATCGTCAAAGTTGCCCACCCCTGATTTAGAAGAAAGTTATTTTATTTGTACCAAGTAGATGAATCATCTGTGGAGTGGAGTGTTACTGCTGCATTATCATACACATACAGTACTTCCTAACAGCTCAAGTGTATTTGTATGCAACAAGGATTTCTCTTCTCTGATATATCAGTGAAACTGTACTGACCAGTAAGGCCTCAATCATTCACATGTACCAAACACCAATCAAGCAATGTTTGGTCGTTTTCTTGGGGCCACCACAATGCTTTTCCAATGGGAGTCACATGGTTTGATCAAACATTTGTGTTTGATCGCTGATTAATGATTGCTCCCCCCTCATCAAACAAAAATGTTTGGTCAAACCATGTGACTCCCATTGAAAATGAATTGGAGCAGCAATCAAAAAGCAATCAGGCATCACACACGGACCAAACATTTGTTGTGTAGGTGTGAACTAGGCCTCAGGCTGCGTACACACCTAAAGAACAAATGTTTGGTCCGTGTGCGATGCCTGATTGCTATTTGATTGCTGCTCCAATTCATTTTCAATGGGAGTCACGTCGTTTGATCGGACAAACCTGTCCGATGTGGGGGCGGAGGGCGCAACAAACACATCGGACACCTTGTAGTCAAAACAGCCAACGAACAGGGTGGGACTTCAGATCGGACAGAAGGGTGGTTTTTAACCGCCAACTAATAGGAGAGAACTTCCGTTCTTGACAGCACTGGGTGGGGTTTAGGCTGTAGTCTTCTGAGTTACGTGACACAGACTATTATATCGCTTGTTTGTATGTCTTCTTTTGGCTACGGCCGTGCGTAACTTGGAGAGTCCAAGTTGCGCACGGCTGTCTCCAGTGAGTGAGTCCAGAAATACAGGACGATAGCCAAAATAGCCGTCGGGCCTCGGCAGTTGTGAGGCTGCATTAATAATTAGTTCTAAAAGCATGTATTTTTTACGGGGATCACTATTGATTTTAATAGTAGGCCTAGACGCATATATGTCTATGAGTAGCCTAGAGTAGAAATGTAATGGCAGCGTACGAGGTTCACATGCGCAAATATAACAGATGTACAAGTTATCGACACGAATGGTACTTACGGTATGGTACACGATGTAAGCTTGTAGATCTGTTTATTTTAAGCATGCGCCGCCGCCACCACGAAAAGTTATGACGCGCGCACATGTGGGGGGAGAGACCCGATATATTTTATAGCTCTATGGGAGAGACGCAGACGAAGAAAAGTCCTTTTTATCGGGATTCGGGGATACTTTGTTGTAGGCTATACGTCTCCGGTGAATTGTATGCACCAGCAGCAAGCACATTATTGTTCAAACACCTGCTCCTCTGTTCATCTGTTGTCTTATTTGGCTAATCAAATTATTAAGAATTAATGCAATTTCAAGTTGTTGCTGCAATCATGATTCATGTTGCTGTTCTCTTCTCTCTGTGTGACTGAAGGTTGCGCCCAAAAAATGTAGACAGTGATTTCCCGCACCCCCTCATGTTATTTTTCCCTCGTAAAATGACCTCTTTTCTTTTTTTCACTATTTGGTTCGCTTAACGTGTCCACGTGTCATTTGTTTACATATTTGGTACGCTTTACAGTCCAGTGTGAACACCAAACGGACCAAAATCAAAATGCAAATATGTGGTCCTTGGTCCTTGATCCGGACCTTCTAAGTGAACTTTGAGTGTGAAAAACGGCCTCGACAAACTATCGCTAGCTGCTGCTGCAGTCAAGAAAACTACACTGAACATACGTGCATCTATTTCCGCGTGTCGTAGCACCGCCCAAATCGCGCAAAGCATTGTGGGACATGGAGGCATCAAATCATAAAAATGTAATCAGTGGTCGGTCGGACAGATCTGTGTGTCCGAAAGGTGTGTACGAAGCCCCAGGCCTAGTTCACACCTACACAACAAATGTTCGGTCCGTGTGTGATGCCTGATTGCTTTTTGAGTGCTGCTCCAATTCATTTTCAATGGGAGTCACATGGTTTGACCAAACATTTTTGTTTGATGAGGGGGGAGCAATCAGCAATCAGCAATCAGCGATCAAACACAAATGTTTGATCAAACCATGTGACTCCCATTGGAAAAGCATTGTGGTGCCCCAAAAAAACAAAAAAACGACCAAACATTGCTTGATTGGTGTTTGGTACGTGACTCCCATTGAAAATGAATTGGAGTAGCAATCAAAAAGCAATCAGGCATCACACACGGACTGAACATTTGTTGTGTAGGTGTGAACTAGGCCTAAGAGTGAGTGATCAACACATGCATAGTCTAGCCATATATATATGGTGTTTCAACCAAAGTTTGTTTTGGACTTTTCAGCTCCCTCTGGTGGACAAATGAACACAGTGACATACAAAAGAAGCTGCCTCATCACAAATAGTTTTGCTCTCATTCTGGCCTGGGTGCTTCTCAACTAATAAGTGTGCTTATAGCTTATGCTATGCGTGTAGAGATTAGCACCTGTATCAGTCACCGTACCTGGGTCCTATTAGAATATCCCTTCTCCTTGATGAACTGCTGAGCTGCTGACATGGCCGCTTTGCGTTCTGATGTGTTGGCCTTAGGTCCTGTGAGCAGTCAGAGGAAGATGATGTAGTGAGCAAGTCATCATACTCAGAACACAAAAATATATAAATATTGAATTTGGAAAAATGTTCGCAGAGAACATTCCGGTCCTTGGTTATGATTGGCTGAGCCACGCTCAGCGCCTTTGTGAAGAACACACTATAAACACACACCTGAGACCACTTTACATGATTATTACAGAATATAATAGGAAGATGGAAAACAAGAAAGGAGACATGCTGACGTAATGAGGGAGAACTGAACAGCTGGAAAAGTCAAGTACTGAAGCCAGGACCATTTCATAAATAGACTATGTGGTCCGTTCGCTGTTCTTTCAGGCCTGGTGTGCAGGGAAAGGTATAGCAGCTATTGATTTTTAGAACAATCATATCCAGATAACCACCCAAACTTAAACATGCTTTCCACTGTGTCGGTGCATTGCTTGTCAAACTCAATGTTGCTGAAGAATTCCATTGCTTGACAGAATAATTATTATGATATTTATCAATACATTATTGCATTTTTGTTACTGTTCATTTGATTAATTTTGCCACATGAAGTCGTGCAAAGGCGGTTCCAGGCAGTCCATTTCATACTGGGCCTAAAAACACCCCTTAACTGTTCTAAAATAAGTTTAAACGATGGCCTCTTGGGGCATATTGCTTTCATATAATATGCAAAGTATACACGCAGCAGCCATTTTGTTCTTGCATAATACTCAAGTAGAATGATGTGAGGCGTTCTGAGAAGTGTATCTGGACAAGTTTAGTTTAACATGCCTTGACTTGTATAATCATTGCACTTGCCCATAAGTATGCAATTTATCCTGTGTAAGCATGTATTTTCCAGATGTCTGTTTCCAGCTTGTTCAGTTGTATAAAGCTAAAAAAAAAAGCGTGGCACAGACAGGGGAAGATACAGTGAGGAAGCATAGTGGTTGGGTTGAGAAAAAAGTGAAACCCAAAACTATATGGAGAGCAATTTATCTCTTGTAATTGCGAAGACACACCTTTCCAAACAAACACATTCTTGTCCGGCCCGTTGTCCAGGATGTAGCACTCTTCCAGAGCGAGCATGGCCTGCTTGAATGGACTGGTCTGGGCCACTACTGAGGTCTTCATACAACCAGAGGCATCGGAGATCTACACAACACAAGAATATCACAACTTAGCAAGCAGATTCATGTAGGAACTTGTCTTGGGCTTTAGTTTACACGTAAACACAAACAAGGGCACAGTTTTAACTCATGTGATTCATTTGTTAAATGAATAAAAAACAATATTACTAATATTATTATTTAAATTGATAACCGAGTTCTTGCTGAAAATTTTTCCAGTCTGTAACTTCAGTATAGCACCCTCAGTTGACAAAACCTTACCCCCCAATCACAGTGATTTATTGGAGTTGGGATATTCTTTCACTCTGAAATACATTTTCTGGCCTTTTGATGCAAAGACATTAATGTTGGGGGTTAATAACTGAGAGATCGGCCTATATTTGGATCTATACAAAGTTGAATTGAATTATGGATTGTATCTTTATTAACCCTTTTTGGTGTTTTAAGCATTATGTTATACTTTAGCTATTGGAAAATAGCAGATCTACAATTTTTTTTAAATCGTGAAAATGTGGCGCAAATCTTTGAATATATTCTTTCACAATGAACGTTTTAACTCATACCTTTGCTTCTGGGGGGTCCCTGAAACTACTTATTTTCAGATGGGGGTCTGCGGCCAAATACAGATAAATCTGGGGGTCCTTGACATGGAAAAGGTTGAGCACCGCTGACATAGAAAACCTTAGAAGACATTTGTGTCTGGTCTCAGGTCGAAATGGGTTAATTGTGTGAAAATGAACCTCATGTCTTCATTCCATTAGGCCGTAGCATAGAGAGTACGTTTTTAAAACAAAAACAAGCTAGGGGACATACAACACAGCTCTCCAGCCAGAAACCGCCTGAGATGTTTGTGGTCAAATGTACTCCTATAACCTTGTTCCATCACCAGCTTTGTTTATATTGTGGTAAACAAAGGGGATATTTCGTCACTCTGAGTAAAACATTTCTGGGCTTTTGATACAAACAGTGTGTGACAATGGAAACTTTTACTGTTGCTGCTGTAAGAGAGAGGCAGATATATTTTATTTATAATTATGATATTAATAATAATTATAATGGACTATGCAATGTTGGATCCACAGATCACTTACACAAACTATTTGAACTTATACATTAACCCATTTAGACCTGACGTCGAAATTAAAAAAATGTCTTCTAAATCCTGTTTCTATGTCAATCGTTCTCAAACATATTCATGTCAAGGACCCCAAATATATATGACATTAGCCGCCGACCCCCCATCTGAAAATATGTTGTTCCAGGGACCCCCCCCCAGCAAAGATTTGAGTTAAAAACTCACTCTGGAAGAATATATATTCAAAGATCTCAGACACATTTTAACGATTTTTCAAAAATAGCAGACCTACAAGCTCGTAGCGCGGCACCTGGTGCCGCGCTACGAGCTTGTAGATCTGCTATTTTTCAATAGCTAAATTATAACATAATGTTTAAAACACCAAAAGGGGTTCCCACCCAAAATGGGTTAAATACATGAATAATTGGATCTTTAATCGCACGATAGAGTACGCTTACTCTTCTATGCAGTTTTTGCTTCATATAAATATTGTAGATAGCTGAGAGACAGGAAATGAAGTGCAGAGAGCGGAGAGGTCATGCAACACGTGGTCTCCACAGGATGTTGGAGACATACATGATAGTATGTTTATCATGCAGTTACATGATAAACATACTATCTGGTCAGTTACTTATAGTGGCACACCCCCCCAATCCCCCCCCCCCCTGCCCTATAGCGTCACTCACCATGTAGAGAACCCCCTTCTTCCTGTTGGAGGTGTCCACCTTCTCGTCGTCGGAGGTGCCGGGGGCAAGGCTGGGTTTGGGTCCCAGAGCCTGAAGGGGTTAACAGAAAGGATTAGCAGTCATCGTCACTCTCAATTGTTTTCTCATTCGTGTCCTCGTGTTAATGGATGGACAAACTCAATGGTGCGCACGCACCCGCACCCGCACACGCACACGCACACGCACACGCACACACACACACACACTCTCATTAGTTCTCAAGCGGCTTGTCTCTCTCTCTCATTTGGTGCCAGTGTTTACAATGCCACTATATGGCAGAGAGTTGGCACAGCATATAGGACACCATTGTGTTCACACATTCCCACGTCGCTAGTACTTGAATGGCCCGGAAATGAAATGCTTCAACAATGTATACAAATAATCACTGCTGGTGTAGATCAGGGGTTCTCAACGTTTTTGGCCGGGGACCCCCGGAAATGCTTTGGCAATGTCTCGGGACCCCCGCCCCGCCCCCTCCCGACCCCCAATATAAATTGACTGCTACAATAACCTTAAACCATTTTGGGCGGGAACCCCTTTTGGTGTTTTAAGCATTGTTATAATTTAGCTATTGAAAAATAGCAGATCTACAAACTTGTAGGTCTGCTATTTTTGAAAAATCGTGAAAATAAAATTTAAAAAAAAATCTTTTTTCTTTTTTTTTTTTTTTTTGGAAATAATTTGGGGACCCCCTAAAATAATTTGGCGACCCCCCGAGGGGTCGCGACCCACGGGTTGAGAACCCCTGGTGTAGATGCTCTGGTCTAGTGTGCAGTAGAAAGGCAAAGGTAAAGGCAAAGGTAAAGGCAAAGTGGAAAGAGCAAGAGCAAATGAGCGGTGTGTGTGTGTGTGTGTGGCGTGCGTGTATGCGTGCGCGTGCGCACATGTACATCATCACCTCGATGATTGCCTCTGGCTCTGCTCCGTCGTCGACCATGTGCAGCTTGGCTCTTCCATTCCTCTCGTTGTCTCTGATGTCAATGGCCACCTGGGAGGCCTTGAGCCTCTCGAAGCGGTTACACTCACTGCCACACCACTGGTAGATGTCCTGCAGGAGAGACGAGTCAACGGAAAGATGTATGAGCAGAGAGAACATAGCGGAAAGACACTGAGGATATTAGGTTGTGACTCAAATGTAATCGAGATCGATGTCTCAACCAAAACGTGGTCACTTGACGGGATTTTATTCATGTTTTACCCTTGTGACGATCATGTCCTCATAAGACGAACGTAAAAGAGCACAACATACACATTATCACCTGCATAATCCCTCATAACCCCACATACGTCTCTCTCTCATTCTCCCATTCTCTGTCTCTCCCTCTCTCACGCATGCACGCACGCACACACGCACACACACAGAGCATAGACTTGGAAGGTGTACCTTTCCCAGGTCAACTATGAAGCAGTCTCCCTGGTTGAAGCTGCTCCAGGACAGGTCCACCTCCGTGGCCCTGATGGCCCTCCGTCCCTTGATGTGCAGGAGCCTCTTCACGCTCATGTCATTGGTCACCACATGCTGGAAACCAGATGCCACGCCTCCTTTCTATGGAACAAAGATGGTTCGAGAAAAGATCATTTTCAAGTAGTACATATTGAGGATAAAAAGTGACTCCAAAAAGTGATTGGCCGGAATGACATTTGTGATGATTTGATTGGGTATGAGTATGTGATGTGATGTATGATGATGTGAGCGCCCCTCACTTCACACAAGTGTGATTTTTCCATTCTGAATGGACAAGGAGCAAAGTATATGAGGACTAACTATATTCACACTTGAAAGGGGTGGGGGGATTTAAGGCTGCCATACGAGTCCATACGACATAAGATCTCCATGTGAATAATATGGTCTCGTGTAGAAATTAATTCACATTCTCTATACCATTTTAATCATTCTACATTAACTATAAGACACAGGGCACAATAGTGCTGTTATAACAGGAGCCATTCATGGAAATGTGAACACCACACACACTCGGGGTTGGTTTGAGAGGGGATGTCTCACTCTCAGCGAGTTGTGATGCCAGGGGTCAAAGACCTTCATGACACAAATGAGATGAAAAGCGGTCCCACGCTGTACAACCGCAAGGAACACAGGGTCATATAAACAGTACAATCCTCAGTCTTAACCCATTTTGACCTGAGATCAGATTCTAAAAATGTCTTCTACATCCTGACTACATCGATTTTTCAAAAATAGCAGACCTACAAGCTCATAGCGCGCCACTCGGTGCCGCGCTATGAGCTTGTAGATCTGCTATTTTTCAATAGCTAAAGCATAACATAATGCTAACACCAAAAGGGGTTCCCGCCCAGAATGGGTTAATTTAACTCTCGGGGTGTAAAGGTTTTAACGCCCCCACAATTAAATTAACATTGTTTAGGAATCATCACTCATATGGCAATCTGAGAACCCATCGTCAAAAAATTAAGGAAAAGCTCTTTTCCTCGAGAGACTACTCATACGGATACGGGTACAAGCAGCGAACTGCAAGGATAAAATAGCAATAGCAATTTTTCTCTGCAGGTATCAATCACACTACTAGCTAATAGCACTCATAAATAATAGTATACAAATCAGAAGTTTTAGCAACACTACATTTTAGAAGTGTAGCGCCCAGGATTAGATAGTACCACAGACGAAAAACAGTCTAAGTCCAAATTTAATTCTGACCCCTCCACGAAAAGGCCTCGTTGTCCTGAACCCTTATCTATCATTTATACATTATGGATCAATAGTGTGGACTTAGACTGTTTTTCGTCTGTGGCATTTTATTGACAAAAAAATGGGTTGCAAAATCATGGGATGGTCAGTCAGGAGACATAATGTCAAAGGTCTCTACACTAGTTTGTTATGATTTGTAACCGTTACCACGTGTTTAGGATCCCAGATGAATACAAAGCTTCTTTATGTGTAACAGGCTGACTTCACTCATTTTGTGAGTGAGGTGTGTATAGGCCTCTCTAAAATAAATCCTAGCTGGTATGCTCTATGTTTCTTGGAGAACTCCCCGGACCGGTCCGTGACAATAAACTGACGGAGAAGGACTTCTTGACTTCTACATTCCTTTTTTTAGTGCCATGCCATGAAGGACTTGTATTATCAGAGAGCGAACATGATTTTAACAGAGGGACTCATGTTCTGAATCTGTTCTACACAATAGTTCTCGTACCGTGGCACCACAGGGATGGATGGCAGCGGTGGCCGAACGGTTTGCGGAGCGGTCTTGATACCGGAAGGTCGCCAGTTCGTATCCCCGGACCGGCACGTTAAAATTACCACCACTGAAGTGCCCTTGAGCAAGGCATTGAACCACTACCATGAAATGTTCTATGAGCAGGGCCTGGCTGTAAACAAGTATCTGATGCTTAGTCCAGTTACCCTGGGTAAATATAGTAACTTTGCTTTGATGCTCTCGTAATGTGCCATCCCTTGGTGAGGCCATTGAGTATTTACAAAGCATGCAAATTCAATTTGGCAAACAAATGGAGAGGAAACATACTGCCAGTGTTCCCTGGGAAGTCCTGCTCCCTACAGGATCTTTCCATTTCCATCGACAACAACCTGGTGGCTCCTATCCAACTGCCATGCACGTGGGAGGGAGTGGTACTGTAACCTACAGCTGTCCTTCAAGGGACACTTTGCAGCAATCACTCACTCCTGTAGTTTTGCACTTTACGACATCAAGAGGTTCAGACACTTCCTCTCCAAGGAGTCTGTCCATGCAGCTCCTTATCCAGACATGATTGACAGTGGTGGTAAAAGTACTCAATTGTTTTACTTAAGTGAAAGTACCAATACTGCAATTTAAAACTACTACGTTACAAGTAAAAGTACGGAATTGAAAATGTACTTGAGTAAAAGTACAAAAGTATCGGCACCAAAATGTACTTAAAGTACTAAAAGTACTCATATTGCAGAATGTCCCACTTCACAAGTTCAAAATGTGTACAAAGTATATTGAAAAGTCTATTGAAAATAGCAGATCTACAAGCTCACAATGCGTCTTGTAGATCAGCTATTTTCAAATGGCCGAAATGTATAGTGTTGAAGTGGTTAATGTATGTTTTCTAATCAAAATTAAAATCTCCAAAGTAACTAGTAACTAAAGTTTTACAATAATAATTGTCTAAAAACGGCCTGGCCAATCAGCAGCAGCTAGAAGCTAGAAGCTGCTGCTAGAAGCTGCTAGAAGCTGCTGCTGATTGGCCAGGCCGTTTTGTGGCCGGGCATCAAGTCTGCCTGAGAGTTCCCAGATGGGAGCAGGAGGGGGGAACCCAGTGTACTCTCTGCTGCCCCATCTGGCGGAGTCAGGTTAGCCATACAGTGCTCAACATGGAAACCACAACTTTCTCCAGAGAAAGACAGCTCAAACTTTTCCATGGCAGTGAGTGTTTATTTGAATGGAAAGAATGCCAGACCATGAGGTCAGATTATGGCTCCATCTCTGTGCAAAGAACACTGGAGAGGGAGAGAATGAGAGGTCGAAAGGAAGAGAAAGAATGACAGGATAGAAGGACAGAAGAAGAAGACAAAAATAGAGAAAACGAGGTTGTGGGTTTGTTGTGCATGTGTGTATGTGCATGTGCATGCATGTGCATGTGCATGTGCACACATGTGTCTGTGTGTGCAAACAGAACAGAAAACAGAGTTTCCACAAAGCATCGACATTGCAGAGCAGTAAACAGTGATAATTACATCAGCCCAAACCAAGGCGGTCTGGAGGTCTTTATGGAAATGTGAAGCAGATGGTGAATGTTACCAAACTAGAAATGTTACTAAACTTGTTTCATTTGTTGCAAAATGGCTGTACAGTTGAAGTAGCTGGCTATGGTAACCGTGTCAGTCAGTCAGTCAGTCAGTCAGTCAGTCAGTCACTCAGTCAGTCACTCAGTAAGACATGGAAAAGGAAGTGTTTTGGCTTGGACGTGCGCGAACTTCAGACTGCTATTACTTGACAAAGTTCAGCGCATGTTGTTAATCATTACACCCTACGTATCTGTTACTTTTAAGTGGGCCTTAAGTGGGCTTCTGAGATAGATAGAGTACAGCCTCCACACCCATTTGAATTTTCTATCTCACCGATAAAGACATTTATAAATAATAAAAAACGTGAAACAAATTGAGACAATAGCCCATCTACATGTGGTTAACAATCGATAGTATGTATCTGTCCCGTGCATATTGTCTATGCCAGGGATTCTCAACGTCTTTGTCTGGGGACCCCCGGAAATGCTTTGGCAATGTCTCGGGACCCCCGCCCCGCCCCCTCCCGACCCCCAATATAAATTGACTGCTACAATAACCTTTATAATAGAGACAATACGCCATAAATAAATACTGAAACCAGATATAATCTTTAGGGAAGGTGTATGCATGTACTATGTGTACTATATGTAAACTCTTCATTTCCATTTTCCATTCAGTTGCAAAAAAAATAATAATAATAATTTGGGGACCCCCCAAAATACAACCCGGGACCCACGGGTTGAGAACCCCTGGTCTATGCAATCCCCCCCCCCCACCCCAGGATTGCACAAGGAAGCTCACCTGGTACTTGATGCCTGATTTGAAGTACCCGACGAAGGTAATGGATTCATTGTTCTGCACCTCCCTGAACTGCACTGGTCCACCGCCAAGAAAATCATCCAGCTGCATGGCAAATATGGCAGCTGCCCCACTCTCATCCTGAGAACACTCGTCCCCTGGAGAACACAACAGAGAACAGAGCCGAGTCTTCCTGTGAGAATGTATTCCAAAGAAAATTGTGAACGCTATCAAGATGCCAACTCAGCACTGCACATGTGTTGTACATAAAGATAATGTACCCTATTGTGCTGATTGCTGATTGTTTTTTTCCAATGGAAATATCCTAAAAAATGGGCTCGTATTATAATCGAGGACTAGACTATTTGACATTTAATATTCTTTTTCCACAAATGAGTCTTGAAAAATGGGGGTCGTCTTATAATCAGAGTCGGCACAATACGGTAAGTTGATTTCAAACTGCAGAGAGCATTGGTCCAAAATATACCCAAGATGACTTTATCTTCACCCTTGGAACAACAAGTTGGGTTATTAAACAGTAAATTGTAGCTAGACCGGTCTCAATGACCGGTCCTAAAGATTCGCTGCAATAAAAGCCCCTATAAAAGTCACCCTTCATGAACCCTGACACAGACACCTTGAACAAAAGTCAACAGCTCTAGGCTGGAGACACGTTACATCCATCATCTACCCTACTGAGATGCAACAGAATGTGGACTAAATTCTTCCAGAATATTCTGTGACTAACATTTGCCCCCGACAGAGGGATTAATTATGTCTGCACAGTTTCCACAGCAACAACAAATTGACAGACACATTGCAGCAAAGAACAGGGGCCTGTTCGCTTGGTGGCACCGGGGAGAGGCACTGTAGACGGGAACGACATATAAACATGTTGGGACTGGTGCCTTTTTCTTGTGGCTTATGATCTCCATATAATGACTAGCCTTCCAGCAGGATTCCAGATGTGTGTGACAGTGTGTACTGCCAGAATTATGTAACTTCTAAATGAGAGGTTTCAGTGCTGGAAGGAGGGCATTAGAGTGAATTAAATTGGAATGGCAGAGAGAGGCCCAGGGCAAATGAGGACAAGGTGGCATGGAAAAAACGTTTGCCAGGCCTGGGAAAATAATTTGGCTGATTGATTTAGTAAAGCTTGAGTTTCCCAACTCGTGATACTCGGGACCCAGAATACTGCTAGTTTTTTATTCCAGCCATCTAATCAGTGACACATTTAGACGTGGGAATGGGATGCCAGGTGAAAGCAATTAGCTACCTGGTTAAAAAGATAGAATCTGTCTGCAGTATAACCACTGCTTTTCATTGCATTCTCTATACAGTATACTGTATCCGAAGAGAGTGAACAGATCACAGGAGTGTCTCTTCATGGCAGATTGAAGATGTTTTTTTTTAACATAAACATTTATCTGTTCCCACAATTACAACCTTTGTAGTAGCCCTTTTACAACCTTTCCAGTAGTTCCTTTTGTCTTTGAGGATATGCTGAATGCTGATACAGAGAAGAATTTAACACACTGCTGTGAATTATCTAGCGGAAAGTTACACCAGCCTAGTAGTTAAGTGATGCAAACTGCTAGCCACTTCCTAAACTGAAATAGGTATATGTGGCAAGGAAGTCAACTTCCACTTCTCAGTATGAGCAAACACATTGCAAAAATGAAACAATGATAGCGCCTCACACCCCAGGTGAGATGCTGACTTATGGCAAGAGGTCAGCATCTCGTCTATCAGGCCAACAGCCATCTGTAGTGTGTAGTATAGCGTTTTATGGGATACCTATAATAACCCATTTTCTGTAATACCGAGATCAGCCTCTGTAGTCTATAGTATACAATATATTGTATATTGCATATTGTACAGTATAGCTCACAGCTTCTGTCTTTATACTTATCTTGATCTTGAGAATGGAATGATTAAATATGTTACTTAATACTCATAACATCACAAGACAGATTCTTTGTATGTGCAATAATACTGTACAATTGTGTATCTTAACACATCCACATGTGTTGTCAAATCTATAAAGTGACACAATTTTTTTTTAATCTATTCAACACACCAAAATGCAAAAGGGTGTGCTTGCATCTGAGTTGTGTGTACTGTATGTTACTTGTCTTACCCAGCCACATGTGGATGTAATTGGTGTGTACTGTACATGTACAGTATGTTACATGTCTTACCCAGCCACATGTGGATGTAGTGGGAAGGTGCTGCGGTGGTGTAGAGCAGTACGTAGGCATCTCCGGTGTAGAAGTTGCCGTACAGATTCTTGGGAACCGGTTTCAGGTCCATGTTCTCGATACGCCACACCTGCAGACCCGGCTCGCTCCCAGCGCCCACAAACTCCTTATGGGACACCATGGTGGCTCGGAGAGGCACGGAGGGGCTAAGATAGATGGAGCTGGGGTTGGGAGCGAGGGAGGGAGATATTACAATATTACAATAGGTGGGGAAAGACAGGAATGCAGATCTACAAGCTCATAACACTCATTTTCAGGATTTTCTTAAACAAACTTTGAGTATACAATTATTAAATATGTGTAGGAGTCGTATATGGTACAAAGGTAACTGGATTGTAAGGCCAGATACCTTGTCTCGTATGAGTTGAGGTGTTGTATTTTTTTAACTTTGTTTTTATTTCAGTTTAGGCAACTTCACAGAATTAAAAGCATACATTTTTCTTACAACTGCTTTTTTCTATTTTTTCACAACCTCAGCTGTTTCATACTTTCACAGAAAGTTATACCCTCATACACACAAACAACTTCACATACATTTACAAGTATTCACAATAAAACAAGGAAATAAAATACTACAAGTATTCACCATAAAACAAGGAAATAAAATACAAGTAGTGAGACAAAAACAACAGAGCGTCGACAACAATGGGAAGTGAACAATACTGAGGACAGACATGACTGGAGACAGAGGAAAGCGTATGAGCACATCAGAAGGTCTGGGGAGAAGTGTATTTGGTGAGTTGTTACTCGAGATTCCGAAACCTGCTATCTCATTAGTAGAGGCAGTACAGGACTCCACCTTTTACTAAATATGTTTGGTTGAAGCCTCAGGGCATATGTAATTTGTTCAGTTGAGGTGTTTTTGATCATAAACGCTACTGAAGGTCTTGAAAGTAGAGTCTCGAAGAGGACTGTGTCCCGTGTCCTGTGTCTTATAAACGTTTCGGCTATCCAGCCTTCATCAGTGTGATGAAGGCTGGATAGCCGAAACGTTTGTCCCTGTTCAAAATATTTTGAACTGAAGTCTTGGTGTGTGCGACCCATGATCGTATAACAGCCCTAAATTAAATATGGAGGTGGAAAAAACAAGATGTACAGTAGAACGATGGTGAGCAAACAGAGACAGGGAGAGAGGGAGGAAGTCGATACGACTACAGAGTGTGCTCAGTGTGATATTCAAATGTAGTTTACACCCCATAAACAAATCTGCGCTGCAATTCTAATACTGAAATATGACAAAGAGTAAAGAGAGAGAGAGAGAAAATAGTCCGGCAGCCAACAGGCTTCTTTTGTTTAAAGTGGGAAATTTGGTTTATAGTCTTTTCTGTTGGCCTAAAATATTGTCTATATACATACATTCATGAATGAACGGCCATAGACGTCATGACAAATGTGATGAGGTCAGCACAAAATGTGATGAGGTCAGCACATTTTGGGCAAGTGGCTATGGCTGTTTTTAGCCCAAGGAGTGTTTTTTGTGCCAAGCTAATGCTTGGAATGGATTCAGAATCATGAAAACCCCCTAGTGTGACATGTCACATCATGCTACTTAAAGCAAAAGGAAAGTTTGACATTTTTGCCTGCCATAGGATGGGGTCACAAGAAACCCCTATAAAAAAATGCCCAATACCGACAGCCGGTCAGCAAGTGGATTCACGAATGTATGTATATAGACAATATTTTAGGCCAATAAAAAAGACTATATACCAAATTTCCCACCCGTCAACACCCCAACAGCGATGAGAGTTGTAAAGTTGTCACAGATAGGCGGTATAAATACATGTGTTATCTTGACCAGGGGAAGCCTACCATATAAGGAAATGAGTGTGTAAGTAATGATTGCCACAACTACACAGGCTGGTTAATTCATTCATTATTTGTCACATATTGTCATGTTTTTTACGTCTACAAATTATAACTGTCTTGATATGTACGTAGGTTATGGCTTACGTGGCTTCCTTCTTGAAACAATACATGTACAGTAAGTTGGTAATAATACATGTCAATGTCTAGACAGTTCAATATTAATAACATTGACTGACTTTGACATCAAGAAAATGTGGATATGAGCTAATGCAAAATAAAGAAATAAATCCAAATATCTACAGCTTTAAAAATCTACATTAGGCCTAGTTGTATGGCTGTCGAGGGAATTGTAGGAAACCAACTGTTTGTTGTTGATAATTGTAGGTGAGCTAGTTAACACAGTTGAACACAACACAGCAATCCCTATAATCACCACATGCTTACATAGTCACTTGGCACAGTTGCAACTTGCATATGGCTGAATTATTCACTATTGATAGGCTACATGGGTGTCAATAGTAATCAGTAATCTAGAATAATAAATCTAGATTTTAGACAATGACGTAGGCCTATAGTAATTCATAACTGACGATATGAATAGCTAGCCCAAGATTTAGAGTGACTCTCGTAGAGTTTTTTTTCGATTCTGACGAACGTCAGAATCGAAAACAAACTCTACAAGAGTCTAAATTTTGGGCTAATGAATAGCCATGAAGGTAACTTATCGCTGTAACTTATGAATGTGAAATATAGGAGGGAGTTTAATAGCCTCAAATTGTGTCAACCCTCTTCCAAAAACCAAAACATTGACACTGCTATTTCATATTCACTATTTGAAAGATGTTACATCAATAGGCTAAGTGACAGCACAATTAAGCCTGCTAATAGCCAACCTTGTATAATATTTTTATGAAAATAAGTTTGGTTCACACGTTTAGGCCTACTCTTGAAAATGTATAATTTGGCAAATGCAGCGATAGGTTCTGCCAACCCATAAAGCTAACATTAATTAAGTTTGCCTCAGCTGTGGTTTTTGCTCTAGAAGGCAGAAGCAGCAATTTGTTCGTACTCTAAATTTGGCTTTCAGCTTTGTGGCGGTCGTCTGCTTGCAGAGCAAACTAACCTCAAAACTGAAACCTGCGGAAGATATAATGGAATAGAGAATAGAATAGATTTAGAATAGCCTAATAAAGTGCATAGCTGCTCTGCTCTACAATTTGAACTCTCGTTCGCTTTTCTTCAGAACCCTCCCATGGCTGAAATTACGTAATCAATCCAAACGTGTTGTAGTTGTAGTTATCGCAATTATCATTCTGCAAATGAGACATTAAAATGTTCAAACAGAAAAAAACGTATTATCTCCCACAAGACCATTTTAAGTAATTATAAAGATAACGTTTCTTATTTTCCCTATGTTTCCGCTCTTCTATGCGAAAGTGCTGGATGAATCAGCGTAATGAATGCAAGGCTGGCACAGCTGGAAATTAAATCATTTCACATTTCTTCAACTTTTAACCAGAATCGTATATATGCACAACACACGCACACCATATAGGACTATCCGTTATCTTTTTCCAACGTTTATGAAAACGATGAGGTTGCGTATTTGGTGAAGATTATAAAAGACATTGCTGCAAGCAGATTTTTCGAGATAAAGTATACTATTACTGAAAAGTCCCAAAGAAATGCGTTTTATAAACAGACATAACTCACAGGTTTAGAAGATGTTTTGCAGAGTTAGCGGCGGAGGGCAGGTTTTGAGGTGGAAGACGGCAGATGTGGAAGTGCCTTTGGGCTATGCTGTCTTGTGTTGGCTACTGGACAGAAGGGGGAGTGTTCAGTCAGTCTATGGGTCTGTCTAATGGAGGAATATAGCATTGATTGGTCGATTGTATCTTTGAAGATGCATCTAACCAGCAATACGGACAGAAAAGGAGAAGAGACAAAAGCTATAATGAATGATCTTGTTTGGTCTTGTCCATATATAGACTAGAGTCGACTCTGCCTAGACAGGAATGAATGACTAGTGAACAGTGAATTGAGTTTATGCATTGGTGAGAGAAAGTGAGTTTAAGAGCTAGCTCAATAGTAGGCCAGGCCTAGTATATTGTAGTCTATACTATACTACAGTTCAAAACTATTTGGACACCTATGCTGAGAACCATTTTCAGAGACCAGAGTATAGGCCTAGCCTATGTTTGTGTGAGCCCAGACAGCTGAATTATCTAATAGAAGAGATGCTAAACATTACAGTGTACAGCCTATCTAATTACTCAGTCCAAACACATAATTTGAATGGCTAATAGCAGCATGGGCCCACATCAACATCAATTCACAGTTTGACTCACACAGAGTAGGCTAATCCATAAACAAACCTAAAGGCAAGCTTGTACAAGTCACGCCCTCGCTTACCTTTCTTCTACCCTGGGACTCAGTGGGAGAGATTGTTTGCAGAACACGTCACGTACCTGCGAGACTAATGTGAATACAGTGTGCTGTCCTGATTATTATCACTGCAGTGGAGGAGCCCACACACACACACACACTTTATTAGATGTGTTTATATTCAAAGATACTGTATAATACCTGTATCCCTGCATGCCGTTCTACCTGTACTGTACATACTGTACATTTTATTTAATCTGAATCTTTTTTTTGTACTTCATTAAGCATTATCATTTTATTATCTTCTTAGCTGAGTATAGGCTTGTCGGCTGTGCCCAGGAAAAATGTACTAATGCAAAACAGCTTATTCTGTTGTTTCTATTGACTTGTGTTGAGTGACATAAAGTAAAGTAAAGTTCTTTGTTTACCCAGGGTGAATGGACTAAGCTCGAGATGCTTGTTTACAGCCAGACCCTCTACATCCTATAAGGGAGACACAGAGCCCAGGTGGTCTTGCTGTCCCCCTCTCTGGGGAAAAACCTCCATAAAAATAGGGACTCAGGGCAGCAGTTGTATGGGGAAAAAAATACATAAATACCATAATAAGGTATGGCGCAGAGTAAAAACTAATTTAACTATCTCAACCTCACGTCTAATTCATGGTGTTCACTGTTCACATGGCCGAATAGTAATTATACATAATACAAATAGGACTAGGAGATACAAGCGTGATGATAGTGATGATGCTGCAGGAAGTCTGTGAAGTCAGACGGCAGGAGGGCTGACTTCACACACACAGACTTCAGTCTGTGTGGGGGAAGGTAGCGGTCCTTCACAATGAAAGAGGCCCTACATACACAGCATGTCTGGAAGATGTCCACGATAGAGGGGAGAGAGACCTCTATGATTATTTTAACCATCCTCACAATTTTTTTGCAGGGTCATGCGTTCAGAGGCCTTGCAGTTTTCAAATGACACAGTGATACAGCCAGCCAAGGTGCTCTCATACAGATTCTTCTCATTCCTGGCTCTGAAGCTGTGGAATGACCCCCCCCCCCCCCCCCCAACAGTCTTGCAGACTCACTTATCATCGGAAAACGTGCCCCTTCAGACTCTTCACTCTACTCTGCCATTTACTCTAATCTTGCACTTTGTAAGTCGCTATGGATGATGGATCAGAGCATTTGCTAAATGCATGAATGAAATGCATTAGGAGAAATTAGCATAAGTCCGAAACAGAACTCAAATGATGTTGTAAGCATGCAGACAATAGGGCAGGAAACTCTCTGCACACTGATCTAAAACTCAAGACTGATAGCAATGGCTGCATTGGCTGATGGTTCTTACGCAGTGCCCAGTCAGCCTCACCCTTCTCTCTCTGACCTCGTCTGTGACCTGTGGGAGGTACCAGTAGAGGTCCACGTTTCTGATGTGGTCCTAAAACCTTTATTAGCATGCATGGTTGAATGGACTGAAAAGCCAATGTTTGAACTGTGAAGTGTGAACCCGTCTTCATCAGGGCATATACTAATGGCAAACAGGTAAGGCCTCGCCTCAACCCCTTTACAAAGCAGAAGCAATATAAACCATAGCTTATGTATTGTACTTCTCTTAGAGAGGAGTCCAATAAAGTAGAGAACAATAAAGTAGAGAAGTTCCAAAATGAAAGGAGCAGAAGTAAATACAGTAGAAAACCACAAGTATAGTTCATGTGTTGGTTGCTGATAAGGAGAGCTTCCCACCAGCTCACAGCACAGCACAACCGGAAGTTAACCGCCACATTGTGTGAAGCTTCTGAAAATCTGCCTCCTACACAGTCCATTTTGATCTAACAGACATGCCCCGTTTCCGAAATTAATAATAAATAAATAAATGTGAACCAGATGATTCCTTATAAGGAATCGGTTATCACATTTATTTTGTTCCTTTTTTCATCAGTTCATCACATAAAAACATGTTTTTATTTATGATCTCACATACACATTTATTATATTACTGGACATGGACACTGGAGAATCTAATTCCATCGACTACCTAATTCAAACCCTATGCTTAAAATTGTCCCTTGAAAAGTTATGCCCAGTAAAACATTCTCTTTCCAGGATATTACTCGTCATCATCTTGTGGGCATCCCTGGCTTGGACAATATGTCACAGTGTGCATGCAAATGTGCATTTCACATATTATGTAAACACATTTCAACTAAAAATATACCCAGTGGAAGGCTGACTGTGCAGCAGACCGCTGAGTAGAAGACAGGGGAAACATCTGTGGTGCACTGGTGCAAAAGGTGTGCTGCATCCGGCTGGCTTGGTAGGAATCCAAAATATCTATTTGGTCTTAGCTGTGTCACTGTGTAGATTGCCTGGAGCTGTCTGAGAGGTAAACATAGTGTCTGATGGTGCACGCATCGAATAGGGTGTGGCCTGACTGGCCTCCATTATGGCTCCATACAGCCATTGAACTGGGCTTCCTGGGAGCCAAAGTGGCACTTCTGCATGGGTTCAATCGATTCGAAAATAGAATTCCCAAAATAGAAACCATGAAATTACATTCTCACCGTTTCCAAATTTAACAAAACCTTCATCCAAATGTATTTAGCATGTGAAATCAGGGAAGTTTGGATCGTTTTAAACCACAAGGAAACCCTGATTATATACATATTCACTCATAACATGATTCAAAACATATTTTCATATAATACATTTTGCTCCATTCAGACTTAATATTGTTTGGTTTGATGAGTTCAAAGTGACTTATGATTTTGATTATAGAAGCATAATTGTTGGAAGGATGGTTGGAATTGCCAAATTGCTTTTATCTTTCTCTCCAGCACTTTGTGCTTTTTCAATCGAACAGAAACTCAAGCCCATTATGCTGCAATTGAGCCAGCATTACAAACTCTGCCAGCTTTTTTTTGCTCCTCAGTTGAAGGCAGCTCACCGTATCTGGGGCCAGATTGAGAGAAAGGGGTGACAGGGTGACATCATTCACACACCCACACAACAGGGTGAGGAATGCCAGTCTTCTGCCACTCTGGAACTCAGTGATACCGACCCAGAGAGAGGACACAATACAACTAGCACACACAATGGATCCAACTTTAATCACCACAGGCTCACACTGTGAATACCAGGGGCATCAGCAGGTTGCATTCACAGGAGCAAATGAAGCGCAAAGCTTTAGTTCAGTTACATTTGACGTGATAACATGATATGAGAAGTTGTAAAACTGTAACAAAATGAAAGGTAAAACCAAGTGCCTTAGAGTTTGGAATAGGAACTAGCCTACTTTTTTATGGCGCATACAGTTTAGAATAGGAACTAGACTACTTTTCATGGTCATACCTATTAGCTATCCACCCAAGTAAATAATATATGGTAAGAAATACTTCAATATCCAGTATGACATACTGAGATATGCATTTACCATGTCTCCATTTACAAACCTAACAATAAAACTGTACCTGTACTTGTGTGTATTGTGCATTTGTACTGTATGTAATGTTACACGTGTGTATTTCTATACAAATTCGGTATTGTATATGTGATGTTTTACTTATGTGTACAGGACCCCCTCTAAAATGAGATGCTGCATCTCAAGGTGCCATTGTGAATTCAGAATCTGTAGTTGGATGTTCAGAAAACATAATATACAGAAATGAGGAAAGACAACAATCCACAAACATGTGTCAACAAAGTAACTCTATAGCCTCAAGACTTGAGCCTATAGGTCAACAGATGGAAAAATAAACCTTCAAGGTATGTAAACAGGAGACAACAGGAGTGTCTTTTTTTTTTTAAATCCTCGACACCATCCTCTCAAGTAGGCTGCCATAAGCATGCCATAAGCATGCCATAAGCATTTTCAGCAACTATAACAAAGTTGTTGAACTTGAAAAGCAGCACAAGTCAGAGGTTAATAATATAGCGAAGCAACCAGTTTCCATGTTGTGGCATTCTTCTCAGGCATCCCTTATAAATACAAAGTAAAAAAAAAAGAAAGAAAAAACTCTAATACCAATGCAGCATATGCAAACTAGGCAAGGCAAATTTATTTGTATAGCACATTTCAACAAGGCAAGTCAAAGTGCTTTTCACAAACATATTAAAAGACAGAGCATCAAGATGATGTAAAAGAAACGGATGATAAACACATTTGAATTTAAAAATACAAAGTAGCGAGTAAAATAAATCACAAAACATAACCAATATACTACTTCAAGCAAGCCAGAGGAACGATATCTCTCCTCCGGGCAGAGAAGCAAACTCACTACTGTGAGCTGTCATAGAAACTGTTGCTGGGATGCAGGCTTGAAACCTTTTTCTATACAAAAGGTCAGTTGAACAAGGGAAAGGTTGGTAGTGGCACTCATGAGCCGAAGCTTGGAGATTGTAGAGTGGAATGGGAGGAGATTAAAATGAACTTGTCAAACATTAAAGGTTGTGTCAACCTTAGTTGTGTCCCTATTTCGGGTATGTCATTACAGGCAATCGGCTATTTTCAAATATCTTTGAATGTAGTATAAAAAAGTAATAAGTTGTTAGACCATACGGACTTGCTGAACAACCTTGCTTAAACCTATTTGTTTCCGTTGATAAAAATGACACTATGATTATTACATTATAAAGTTTAAATATGGTATGTATAATACGTATATTAAACAAAAGGTATAACGTGTATATAAGTACCATCTTTACCAAGTGCCAATTGCGTGTTAAAAAAAAACAAAAACAATCAAAGATGTTGTTTCTACCAGTTGTCCAATATTCATTTGGATCAGTTCAGATATACAGTATATCAATTTGGTCCATTAACATTGTTGTGGCGACATGCCGCAAAATCTCCCGGCACATACCGTTTGTCTATTTACTATGCTGGTAACATGGATGCTGTTGAAAACACTAACAGCCAAACTGTTCATTTATGGCTCTCATCAGCTGGCACAGATTGGTGTGGAGCTCAAAGGACATATAGAGGCTATGTCATATAGGCATTGTTAGGGCCCCATGGGTGCATGTCCAGTGATAAGACCTCATTGACCATTTCCATTGCACTCAGTTGCAGATAGCATGGCTCCACGATGACCATGACCTCCATATCACAGAAACATGACGACTCAAGAGTCTAAAGACAGAACAGGAATGATGAAGATTCGGCGACCAACCTTCTGCGCTGTTCATAATGTCTTTGTACTCCCACAATGTGATAATAAACCTGTTAAACACAGCTACCCAATGCCTTGGCACCTGTGGTACGCTGGCATATAAAGCACAGACAGCTCTAGACCTGAAATACCACCTTTTTCAGGGCAGACATCGGCATGCACAACTACCTGTAAAAATACAAACACCCTTCAGAAAGCAGATACATTTGGTGATGAGGAACCTGGTGATACCGACCCAGAGGAACCTAACAATAAGGAACCTAATCAGCTTTCATAGTTTGTCTATGTGACATACTGCAGGCTGCGAAAGTACACCACATCCTTTGTACCCATGTAAGCACAAATACACGCACGCACGCACACGCACACGCACACACACACACACACACACACACACACACACACCACAAAAGAGAAGATGGAAGTCTTGTGCAATCATTTACAAGCTTAAAAATGTTTGGATTTTTGTCAGAATCGCGGAAAGTTTGAATATTTGACGGTCCCGTTTTCATTTTTCACTGCACTGCAGTGCACTACAATACTTCACCTGTTACGCTATAAAAAAAATGCATAAAATGTAACCATGTGTACATTCCCTATTAATGCATGAAGCAATGGCGACATAAAAGTGGTTTGCTTTAGGGGTTGTCATTAGGATTAGTTATGCCCGACTTAAAATACCAGATCTACAAGCTTCCAATGTGCAGGAGTCATGATGATGATCCCTCCCTATGAGTGAAAGAGAAACAGCTGAATGAAAAGGACTACGCTTCTAACATGCTACATTTCCCAACCCAGAAACACCGAGTGAAGTGTTTGACACTAGTCATGGAGGGATTCCCCCCATAGTCTATGATTCCCCCTCCCTCCTAAACCTACAGGACAAAGTTAAGCAGGCTGGTCGGTTGCTAACAGCAAAGTATGCAGGGTAGACTACAAGAGGGAGGAATTGCGAATGGGCCTTTGTCGCAAGTGTCAAGAGAACACACACACACACACACACACACACACACACACACACACACACACACACACACACACACACACACACACACACACACACACACACACACACACACACACACACACACACACACACACACACACACACACACACACACACACACACACACACACACACACACACACACACACCAGAACCTTGCTCCAACACTGGATTGGATATTGTATATTGACAATGTGATAAAATTTCATCCACAACCATAAACTGATCCAACTGAACATATCTGACAGTAAGAACAAAGAGATTCAATTGAACTGTTACTACTCATTCTCTGATTTCTCTCGAGTCATAAATGAGTACCAACAGGCTACAGCAACATAACCAAATTATTCTCTCTCCCAGTCTCCTTCGATCTCCATTTCCCAGTTTAAGCATGGAATTACTGTCAGCTAGCTGAGGGATGTTTTCAAGCAGAGTGCATCCATATGAATTACTAAGTGCATAGTGCAGATATAAAAGACATATATTAATCTATCAAAAGTGGACCAGTAGCTGCAATGTAAAGGTTTGACAGAGATATAGAAAATACAATCTAGTAATAATACCCTTGTTGACAATCCCATGCTCACATGTTCACTAATGTCCTCTATGGTGTCTTTATCACCACAATACCACAGATTCTTTTCAACAAGCACAAGATACATGAGGGGTAAAACATTCAGCACATTGGATCTTCCAATGTGACTTTCATCACAAACGCAACAATTCTGTAGCCGAGCAAGAAGACATTTATGAACCCCTGACCTAGACTGTTGTGGTTATATGTCAACCATCCTCCTCAGTGTGTCCAAATCCAACCCAGTCAGCTTGGTTGTCATAATAGATTCATTCCACTTGACCTCATCTAGAGCTCTGACCATGAATTCCTTTTCTCAGATTGGAAACTCCTGGTTGCTCTGGTAACACAACTCCCACAGTCCCCAACAGACCAGGCAACAAGAATAAACCCACATTGGGTTCTGAATCATCCTCCAACTATCCTCGGGAGAATAAGTACAGTAGTAACCCTGATGGACCAAACACAACACAACACAACACGTACACAGAAAATATTTTGATAAAAAAACTATTTTATTCTATTAAAAAAAACTTAGCTTAAAATCATGTACAATTACTTACAAATATATAAAAAACATACAACATAAAATGCTACAAAAACAACAACTCTAAAATAGACTGTAGGTCATTCAGAGACTGATAGTCAAATCATCAGTAGTAGTTTGAGTCTGAGTGACAGGTATCCCAGACAGACAACAATGTTTGGCCTGTAGCTTTAATGTAAACCACACACATTAAAAGACCCAAATATAGCATGGAAAGTTAATAAATCCTAGGGCTATAAAATCTCAATCGCTCTCTCTCTTTACACACACACACACACACACACAGTGCGGCCACACACACACACACACACACACACACACACACACACACACACACACACACACACACACACAGTATTTTATGGTTCCTTGGTAGTAAAGGAAGTCCTTTCGCACACCTTTAAAACAGGAACACATACATGGTCTCTCGGTAGAACAGCTTCAGGTCTCATTGAGGTTCTTCTGAAAGTGAAACAAATGAAATGTACAGCAGTGAGTGAGACAGGAAGTTGTACGTCGTTTCCTTTCCACCAATGCTCCCCTCCGCTGTAATCGGCATGCAATCGTTGCACAAGGCTGTGGTCGGTGCAAAGTGACGTTTCTCAATAAATACCTCGAAGACAACCAGCCCTGCCATCACAGTCCTTTCTCCTATCTAAAGCCATCACCATCAATCACAATATATTTGTAAAGCTGCTGGCCTACACTGGGGGGGGGGGGGGGGGTTATCATCACTGGTGTACCAAGTCTCTGATGCCCACACCCTTTGAATTCCTCTCTTATCATCTGTTTAACTCATTGTTGTTCTTATAGACTTCAAAGGTAATTTGATAAGAAAATCACGAGTAAAACTCAGTGAGCTTTCGCCAAAGAATAATATACCGTGATTTGATCCATTGAATGTTTAACATTTTTGTTAGAAAAAAGGTATACATGTAACCATGTGTATTTCAATGTGGATCCATAGTGTGGATCTCGGACTTCATGAGCCAGTCTATGACACCAGTCGTTTTTGTCAAAAACGACTGGTTTTTGGCTGGGGACCCCCGGAAATGCTAAAAAACCCCCCATCATAAATACTGAAACCAGATATGATCGTTAAGGAAAGTGTATGCATGTATGTAGTGTACTATGTAAACTCTTAATTACCATTTTCCAACCATTTAGGTGTTTCTTTTCTGGGGACCTCCAAAATAATTTGGTGACCCCCCCCCCCCCCCCAGGTTGAGAACCCCCTGGTCTATGATGTCATTCCCCTAGAACACATCTATGACATATGAATCCAAATCTGGGCAAGGTTGCAGCCCTATCACTGCCCCATTGACTTTCATCATTATAAAATGAAAGATAAAGATTTAAAAAAGTATAAATAAAACGTGTGAAAGAAAAAGTGGGCCCAAGAAATGTGTTGCTGATCGGTCCAGTGGTTTGTGCGATTACCGTTTTATAGATGTCTAGTCTCACTGCCCTACTAGGCAGATTAAGTCTGGCTCCTTTCAATTGTGGGAGGACTTAACGGCAAAAAGTGGTGACGAGCCAACCAGATTCGTCTGGAACCAGGCTATAACCAACCCAGTATGCAAATATGGGGCGGGATATTGCAGAAAAAAGATCAAATGCTGAGAGGGACGAGACTAATATCCGTGATATATCCGTATATCCGTATCCAGTGATATAAGCCTATCTCACAGAATTTCCCCGCCCCCCTAAATACGCCCCCTTTCGGGGTTAGTGGTGATAGCGTGACGTCACTCCATAGACGCTCCATGTTAACAGAGGTAATTTAAGAAGTCTACAACTTTTGTTTTCTCAAGGTAAGGTTTGTTCTATCTGTTCGACCTGATTTACCATCTTGTTTGCTTCATAATAATATTGGTCTGTCACATTTTTACATTAGGAAATGTACTTAGATTCTCCAGAGAAAAAAACGTGTAAATGCTCATGTTAAAGACACCACTATTTAAGTGGGCGTGGAAAGCGGGCTGTGAGATAGGCCTATTGTGGGAGGACTTAACGGCCAAAGTGGTGACGAGCCAACCAGATTCGTCTGGAACCAGGCTATAACCAACCCAGTATGCAAATATGGGGCGGGATATTGCAGAAAAAAATCAAATGCTGAGAGGGACGAGACTAATATCCGTGATATATCCGTATATCCGTATCCAGTGATATTAGTAACACTACGTGAGGCTAGATCTTACCTGTAGTGTGAGGTTGCCTGTGGGTTGTGACTGCCCTGTGGAGCTCCACAGGGATGCGTTATCCTGCATGGCCAGGGTGTGGTTAACAAACCTCAGCATGCCCGCCAGAGAGCCCACCTCAGACTCCTCCTTCTCCCCCTCGCCCGATATCCGCCCCGACGCAGCCTCACGCTCAGGGTTCCATTCCTCCTCCTCCTCCTCCTCCTGGTCGTCTGCTTTCTCCACCATGTACGTGAGCGGGTTGAAGGAGGAGTTGGTGGTGCCGCTGGCGTCCAGGGCGCTCAGTCCCTGCCAGCCGCTGTCCGTCGCCGTGTGTGTGAAGGGTGAGATGGCGAGGGACGAGGACTCCCAGGACTGCTGCTGGTCCAGGGATTCCCTCAGGTTCTCGGGGAGATCCAGGGAGGAGTCGGTGCTGCTGCCGCCGCCGGACGGCAGCCACTCGAGGGAGCGACGGGCCTGGCTTGGCGGCTGATGAGGGCCGAGGTCGGGCAGGAGAGGAGGCTGGAGGTGAACGCAAGCGGTCGGCGAGGGGAGCGGTTGCTGGCCGAGAGAGCGCGTCGAGGGGAAGTGTGTGGTGGGAGAGGGGCTGGATCCGGGGGAGCGAGTTGGTGAGTGGGCAGGGGAGCGGGCGCGCGAGTGCTGAGCAGGGAATGAGTGTGTGCGCACATACGGGGGCAGAGGGGTGGTGGGAAGGGTGGAGTTGTGACGGTCTGAGGCTCTCTCCAAACTGGAGATCCTGGCCTGGAGACGGGTCACCTCAGACTCCTGCAGAGAGATATAGACATTATTAAACCCATTTAGGACGGGAACCCCTTTTGGGGCTTTTACCCTTCCAAGACGGGAACCCATTTTTGGGTTCTTGTTGCTATGTACAGCATATAGTAGGGATCGACCGATTATCGGCAACGGCCATATATATTTTATTAATATCGGTACAAAAAAAATTATAATCAGCCATGGAAAAAACAAACATATCGGTCGATCACTAGTATATAGCAACATAACATTTTTGTAATTTTTGAATAAATATTAGAAGCTTTTCAGAAAACCTACTGTAGTGCAGGTCAGGATTTAGAAGGCGTTTTTTAGAATCAGTACTAAATGGGTTAACAAAAGCAATACCTAGAGCACTGCTATCAGGTAAAACGGACAACTAGGAGCTGAAAAAGATAAGTGGATGTTTTCTTAATTCAGTGGGTTGTTGAAATTATACAGTGGGCTTTGAATTGGTTCCATGGGCCACGGGGTCATGAAACCTTATGAGGTGACAGGGATGTATTGTGTAAATATGAAAAACAGCCACAAAAGTTCAAAGGGTTTCCATTTTATGCTCCTGCAATAATCCTATAGTAAAATAATAGGACACCTTGTGGCCAGAAGCTGCTACTGCAGTCATGGATACCTGCAATCAATGGAAACTCGGCCTCAGCTGGTTTCACTTTTTGACTTTTCACCGTCTCCTTTTCAAGTTTCCATGAGAGAAACGTTCTACATCTTGCTCACATAATAGATTTAATAGTAAATCCTGTTCTTTCTATCGTCTCAATGTCTGTCCCAAAACTGTCTGCTGTAGCAACCAATTTTCCCTTCAGGGGATCATTCAAGCGGCCTGGAAATTTGGCTTGCAATAGTACTAAAGCATATCGTCACTGTCAGGCAGAAATTTTAAATATATATATAAATTATTGCCCTAACCCTATTTCATACTTGGTCGTACGAGCGTTGCGTAAAAAGTAGCGAAAATAGCCGATCTACAAGCTCGCAAGACATTATCAGACCTGTACCTTGATGAGCAGGGTCTCGTTGGCCGTCTCCAGGACTTTCTCCGTGCCATGCAGCTGGCTCTGGAGCTGAGACAGCTGGGCTCGGCTCTGATCCAACTGGGCCCGACACACCTCCAACTGGGCCTGGAGATGACCGTTCTGGGTCCTGGCCTGCTCGTACAGAGTCCCGACCTGCTCCAGCTGACTTCTGGTCTGAAGGAGCTGGGCTCGGCTCTGATCCAGCTCCGTTTGGAGTTCGGCGACGCGGGCCCGGGAATGCTCCGACTGCTTCCGGGTCTGGTCCAGGTGGCTCATGGTCTGGTCGACTTGGGCCTGGAGCTGCGTGGCGTGGGTCTTGGCCTGACGGCACTGGGCCTCGGCCTGGTCCAGCTGGGTCTGGCTCTGCTGGAGCTTTGCGGTGAGCTGCTCCTGGGAGGAGCGCATGGTGGAGGAGATCTGCTCCGAGACCTTCAGCAGCTGGCCTCGGGTCTGCTGTAGAGACTCCAGCTGGGGGGGGAAGGGGTGTGCAATGAGTGTCAGAGCAGTGGTTCCCAAACTTTGTCATGTCAAGGACCCCTAAAATGACACTCATTAGCCCCACGGACTCCCATTTGGAAATATATGCCAGGGACCCCCCCATAAGAGAAGATGTTTGCAGCTCTAGCGGTGATTCTCAACCTGTTTAATTTCAAGGACCCTCGGTTTGATATGCATTAGTCTACAGAGCCCCCCCCCCCCCCCCCCCCCATTTAATGGCATTTATCTCTGAGACCCCAATTTATATTGTAAAATCAATGTTAAATTTAACTCTGAGAGTGTACAAATGGGTTCCATTTGTACACTCTGAGAATTACAGACCCATAAGGGTCCATTTGGTTTAGCTGGGGACCCCCTGGAACTCCCTCAAGGACCCCTGGGGGTCCCCAAACCCCACTTTGGGAACCACTGTGGTGGAGAAGGAAAAGGTCTGTTCAGAAAGCCAGAGCAGCCTTTCAGGAGAGGTCCAGCAGAGAGGGATTGGATCTGTCATTCAGGAGAGGTCCAGCTAAGAGGGATTGGATCTGTCATTCCACCAACCAGGAAATGACGTACAGTACATGGTGCACTGATCTGTCATTCCACCAACCAGGAAATGACATACCTGTACATGGTGCACTGATCTGTCATTCCACCAACCAGGAAATGACATACCTGTACATGGTCCACTGTGACAAACACACTACCCTGTTGTTGTGTGATACACCACTTAAGCCCCATATACTTTGTTGAATGACAAATAGCGAGAATAGCTGATCTACAAGTTTGTTTTACAATGCAAGCGTGTAGATATCACAATTCCACCATTTGGAAATAGGAAATAGTAGGCTATAAAGAAAGAAGAGGAGGAAATTAGCTCTGGTCCATAGCTCTAATGCGTTGCATTTAGAGCTATGTTACTCTCAACTTCCGCCGCTTGCATGAATGCAGACCAGCCTCTCCTCTTTAGCGTAAATAAAAAGAACGTTTTTGCTACTCACCAAAACAAAGGCGGGTTGTGTCATTAGAAAGCCTACTTTCCTTAGTGGACGCACTCTGAGCCCCCCACCACACGTATAAACTGTACTTTTTGGCCAGAAAGGGATTTTTTTTTCACCGGAGGAAAAATATTCTCTATGAGGCAATTCTCTGGGCAATATCGGTAGAAGGCGCAATGGAGTAACTAAAAGTGATTTTCTTCCCGGTGGAAACAAAATCCCCTTTTGGCCAAAAAGTACAGTTTATACGTGTGGTGGGGGGCTCAGAGTGCGTCCACTAAGGAAAGTAGGCTTCCTAATGACACAACCCGCATTTGTTTTGGTGAGTAGCAAAAACGTTCTTTTTATTTACGCTAAAGAGGAGAGGCTGGTCTGCATTCATGCGAGCGGCGGACGTTGAGAGTAACATAGCTCTAAATGCAACGCATTAGAGCTATGGACCAGAGCTAGGAGGAAATAAGATTGTAAATGGAAGGAAGGGAGGATGATATCATGGGACTGGTGGATGAGTGAATGAGGTGAGGACTGGTGGATGAGTGAATGAGGTGAGGACTGGTGGATGAGTGAATGAGGTGAGGACTGGTGGATGAGTGAATGAGGTGAGGACTGGTGGATGAGTGAATGAGGTGAGGACTGGTGGGTGAGTTAATGAGGTGAGGACTGGTGGATGAGTGAATGAGGTGAGGACTGGTGGATGAGTGAATGAGGTGAGGACTGGTGGATGAGTGAATGAGGTGAGGACTGGTGGATGAGTGAATGAGGTGAGGACTGGTGGATGAGTGAATGGGGTGAGGACTGGTGGATGAGTGAATGAGGTGAGGACTGGTGGATGAGTGAATGAGGTGAGGACTGGTGGAGTGAATGAGGTGAGGACTGGTGGATGAGTGAATGAGGTGAGGACTGAGGACTGGTGGATAAGTGAATGGGGAAGGGAAATTGAAGTAAAGAAAGAGAAGTAAAACTATTAGTCAGGGCCAAGAAAATAGGGAAGTAAAGGCTGAAGTGAGGTTAACAACAGGCTAAGATAGTGTATCAGTTGAAATCAACAGTTGAGATTAGAAGACAGACATTGAATAGAATAGAAAAGCTAACATAACGTGGTTATAGATGAACAAAGAACACAATCTGATATATCAGCTTGTGGCAATTAAAACTGTCATGACTCTTGCATCTTACCAAAGTTATAAATATATACCGTATATATACGCCTGTGTAAAACTCAAGAGTTAAATTAAGATGCCTTTCTTCTAACCAAAGTAGTGGATTGACTAATGCACTCTTACAGGCACAAACAATCCAACTGTAAACAAAAACAAAAACAAACATGAACTAACTACTAGGCTTCTAATAAAAACTGCTGTATGAAATAACATCCTTTGAACACCGTTTCAGAGACATAGCAAATGTAATTCTTATTAATCTATTACATTTGTGTGTAAATATAATCCTGACCGGAGTTGCTCATTGTGGCTGCAATGAGCCAATGAGTTTCTAATGATCTAATAATTTAACTAGGCTATTGCATCAGGCAGACCGCTGTCAGATAGGGAAGGGGTGGTGTCGCTAAACTGTATTGTTTGGGCCTTTCATCAATCAAATAAAATAATAACATTTGTTAAGATTATTGAACCAACTGATGCACATTTCCCTCTTTACGTAGTGCCCGCCGGCAGTTGTGATTCCATAGCCTGAGAGGACGTTCGGTTGACTAAAGGTCGTTTCAGTCGGGAAGCGACTGACGCCCCTTGGTAATCCATTTTCAATGAGAGGAGTTGAGGGGCATTGATACGAGCGTGTGGTCATGATTCCATACACGCGCCTAGACCAGGGGTTCTCAACGTTTTTGGCCGGGGACCCCCGGAAATGCTTTGGCAATGTCTCGGGACCCCCGCCCCGCCCCCTCCCGACCCCCAATATAAATTGACTGCTACAATAACCTTAAACCATTTTGGGCGGGAACCCCTTTTGGTGTTTTAAGCATTGTTATAATTTAGCTATTGAAAAATAGCAGATCTACAAGCTCATAGCGCGCCACAAAGTGGCGCGCTACGAGCTTGTAGGTCTGCTATTTTTGAAAAATCGTGAAAATATATTTTTTTATTTTCTTTGAAAATAATTTGGGGACCCCCTAAAATAATTTGGGGACCCCCTAAAATAATTTGGCGACCCCCCGAGGGGTCGCGACCCACGGGTTGAGAACCCCTGGTCTAGACCTGGATTATGATCAGCCTTTTCTTTTCACGCTATGCGGCCCACGCCCCTCATGTGCAGATGCGTTGCTGATCCAAGCGAGAACGCCTGCGTCGGTCACTCACTCACCATCTGAAACAGCCTTAATTCAGTCACTCAGTGACTCTCACGCCCTCTCAGAGTATGAGAAGGCAATGGGGAGTGGCGGACTCCCCATTGGCTTAAGTCACTACAAGCGCAGTGACTGAATATATACCATACAAAGAGGCAGTCCATGCTGAAATAAGATCAGTAGTAGTAGGGAACACAGGTTCTTCCTCATAATATGAGGAAGAACCTACTACTACTACTACTACAATATATATTATATATTGTACTGATGTTTGATTTTGTCTGCCTTGCCCATGGAATAAAATAATGTCATCGCAATGCAGTCATCATACCTCGTTACTGTGTTGTTCTCTCTCCAGCTCCAGCTCCTGCTGGAGGGAGGCGACGCTGCCCTGCAGCCTGGCATCGGCCTGCCTCCAGCGGGCCTCCTTCACAGCCAACTCCTCCTGCACCACACGCAACTGACGCTCCTAGCAGGAGGGGAGAGATGGCAGCGTGTTTACCGTGACAAATGATAGACTACTGGTATAACGTAAGGAAAATAATGTCTTTACGTATGACTGTCGGGCAGAAACCCGGGAACATGGCGGCGCGACCGACGCTTGCTGCGGCCACTCCTCACAGAGACAGACAGACAGTGCAAAATAGGGTATCAGACTTGACATCAGGGTTGCGTACCGAGTCCCCTATTGTTCACTCTGCTTACACATGACTGCAGGGCCAGGTTCAGAAGCAACCACATAATAAAGTTTGCTGATGACACCACCGTGGTCGGCCTCATAACAAAGGGGGATGAAGCTGCCTACAGAGAGGAGGTCGAACAGTTGGCAGCTTGGTGCAAGGCGCACAATCTTTCCCTCAACAACAAAAAGACCAAGGAAATGATTGTCGACTTCAGGACGAGAACCAGGCCACAACACCATCCTATGACCATCGATGGCTCAGACGTAGAGAGGGTAGCAAGCACTATATTCTTGGGAGTGCTGCTGACGGACAACCTGGCCCCGAGCAGCAACACCACTGCCATCATTAAAAAGGCCCAGCAGCGTCTCTACCCCCTCCGTCAGCTGAAGAGAGTCGACCTGCCTGTCCCAGCCCTGACCATGTTCTATAGAGGCACCATTGAGAGCATTCTCACCTACTGTTTTACCTCCTGGTATGGAAACAGCACAGCTGAGGAGAGAAAACAGCTGGACAGGACGGTGAGAACAGCTAGTAAAATCATCTGTACCTCGCTGCCCTCCCTGGCAGACATATACAAGCAGAGGTGCATGAGGAGAGCAAATGGCATCATTGAGGATGCCACCCACCCCTCTCACAGCCTGATCTCCCTTATGCCATCTGGGAAACGGTACAGGAGCATCAGTGCCAGGACGGAAAGGATGCGGAGCAGTTTCTTTCCCCAGGCAATCAGACTCTTGAACTCTAGTATCCCTGGCAGATAGACCATGAACTGATGACATGAACTCTATGTTCAGTTTTTAAATGTTTTTCTTATTCTATTTATCTTTTTTATGGACTCCTGTAGTTTTTTAGGACTTATTTATATATATATGTCTTGCACTTGATATATTTATTATTGTATGAGCCTGTGCTGTCTCTTAACTAGGAGAAACGTAATTTAGTTTTGTTCTGCTGCTGCAGTTGGAAAGAATGACAAATAAAGCAATCTTGAATCTTGATGACTGAGAGACTGCTTTAGACTAGGGAATGATAGAGTAATGCAATTAACATGTGGATAAAGTGTGACAGAGTTGATTTGATAAATACGTTTTTTGTTAGTAAAAACATTTTCTTTTTTTGGGTCTACTTTAGACCAAATGGCCAAGAGGCCATAGCCGGTAGTGTCCATTAATATAGTGAGGAATTCTACATCATACTGTATCTATAGATTGTTTTCAATGTATTGCAAATAATGAATGTGTAGTTGGTGTGGTGACTGTATACGGTTAGTTGATGATATAACTGTGCATTTGCCTCTACCTTCTCCTTGACCAGTTGTTGACTTGTTTCCAGGTCTTCGGCCACAGTCTCACTGTGAAACTGGTCTTCTTGCAGCTCCTGAGACACAACCTGAAGCTTCTCCTGACACACATGCAGCTGCTGACTCAACTCCTGACACTGAAACACACACACACACACACACACAGTTAGCTATTGTGTTATTTTTTTAGGGCTGCATATTTATTTATTTTAGCCATTTGTTTTTCTCGTATCATTTTTATCCCACGAATTTGCAACCTATTTTTTCACCCGGTGTCAATTATCTAATGTAATTCTTGGGCGCTACACTTCCTCTGCCAACCTGGGGGGGGGGGGGCAGCGGACCTGACCTCATGCTTCCTTCTATGCATGAGGAGTCCAAGGTGCTTCTTTTCCCCCAGTGTTGATTTCGTCAACTAAAACTAAGACGAAAAATGTTCGTCGACTACCTTTTTTTCTCTGACGAAAACTAAATGGAAACTAAATTTAAACTAAGCTATGATGAGTGACTTAAACTAAGACTAAATATACTGACAATTGTCAACAAATACAAACTTGACTAAAATGTTAAGGAGGGACTAGTGGACAAGAGATCCAGTCATTTTACACTTGGTTGCATGCTGAAAATAGCAGATCTACAAGCTCACAACGCGTCACAAGCTTGTAGATCGGCTATTTTCAGCAAGTGTAAAATCAGTCATTTCGACAGCATCAAGGCCCGCCAAAATACATTTGTTATTTTACTAAAATCTTATGATATTTAGTCAACTAAAACTAGACTAACACTAAGTCATTCCAGGTGACTAAAATGTGACTAAGACTAAATTAAAACTTTTCAAGAGACTATGACTAAAGCTAAAATCTAAATGTACTGCCAAAAACAACACTGGTTTAGTGGTTCCCACAGGCGCCCCCGGCTGGCCAGGGGGAGGTGTGGGAGGGGAATATTTTATATTTTAGCCTTTTGGACAGTGGTTCTCAACATGGGGGTCACCAAATTATTTTGGGACGGTCCCCAGATGATTATTTTCTCAGTCAACAGTACAAGGGCATCTGCACATTTATAAAGTGACAGAAACATCTGCTGCAGCCTGTTTAATGCAGTACCATTTCTTTTAATTGATTTCCAATGAAAGAAATAACATACTTTCGCATAAAGCCAGCATATCTTTCCACTCCCATGCTAACCTATTTGCGATAAATTGTGCGATTAAGTAGATAAATCATTTCATCGTTGGACAGCACTAGTTATTTTGTTCTCACGTGTTTTGGCTGCTGTGTGTGTACTAAGCGTATAAAACAACCAGCTTGATTTGGTCCAAGTTGTGCGGACGACCTGGCTCCTAACCTTCAGGTTCTTGTCTCTTAGCTCAGCCTCTCTGGCCTCCAGATTCGTCTGGAGACACTCAACCTTCCTCTCCATCTCCAGCTTGTGGTCTCTGATGGCCGCGTCCAGCTGGCCCAGCTGAGGCAGAGAGAGAAAGGTGGTGGTGCGGAAGAGGACGGTGAGGTTGCAGAGAGTCGAGGACAACATGCGGAGAGAAGGGAGGGAAATATATTTAGCCATTTCGTTATATTATGCATACGTTTGTGAATATACAAGCGTGTGTGTGTATGTGTAATGGGCGTGTGCCTTGTACCAGCTTGGCTCTCTCTTGTAGCTCCCCCTGTCTTTCCTTGAGGGCATTGTCCATGTCCAAGACCTCATGGGTTCTTTCCTCCAACTCCCTCTTGCTCTCCCTGTGCAAGCACACGCACACACACACACACACACACACACACACACACACACACACACACACACGCTCTCACACACACACACACGCACACACACACACACACGCTCTCACACACACACACACACACACACGCACACACACTATAGTGAATTGCGGACTATAGTGAAATAGTCAAACTGCAATAACTGGCAGGGACGATTTAACAGAGCCCCTGTGCGGTTCATCTGGTGGGGATAGCAGTCTGTTCGGGGAGTGTGTTATTCGTCAAAGAGGGGAATGTTCAGGTCACAGTGTGACCAAAACGGATTACATTTGTTTGCTTATTGCACGTATACAACTAGTACTAGATATTAGACTGTTCTGGAATAGACTGGCGTCTGAGTAGACAGCTGACATGCTGCTCCTATTGGCTGTGTGCCCTGAGAGAAGGTACAAGACAACCCATAAACGGGAACTAATAGATAAGCTCTGCTAAACTAACTAACTGATTCATATTAAGTTATGAGAGATACGCCATGGGCGGTTCTGTTCCACTTAGTTAATCCAACACTGAGGCTTTCGCTGTGTGGAACTTCCCCACCTCGGGTGCTTGTTGTACTGTACTTGTACCACAGTGTGACAGTGTTTATGGCAACATGTATTGAAACACAAAGACGTTTTGACATGAGCCATGGTAAGGCATTTATGAAGAGAATTCAAGTGCCCACAAAATTATTAACAGCAAATATAGCACATGAGATAGAAATGAAAATGATTAGCCGACATTATAAAAAATCGGAACCGGAAAAAAACATTAGTTCACAGATACAGTTTCCATTTTGTAGATTTATGATAACCCATTAACATTCTCCAACATAATACAGCACGGTCTAGACTAAGCATAGAACTTGCTGTTTAAGTGGGACGCTGAACAGTGATCACAATTTAGTATGCATGTATGCACTTTGACTTATGGCCTATTCATCATAGTCCAGTTTTTGGTGAAGAGGTGACCACCGAAACGGTGGTTAGTAAAAACAGAGAGGTGTTGTGTGAGCGGTGACCACCGCAGCGTGACGTGCTATAGTTTTCGGTGGTTACCTCTTCACCAAAGACTGGGCTATGAAAAGGCCTTTATGCTACATGCACGCTATACATGTTTGACCTGCAAGACATGGGTTCCCAAAGTGGGGTCCGGGGACCCCTGGGGGTACTTGAGGGAGTTCCAGGGGGTACCTAGCTCAATTATAGATTAACTATCTATAATGAACCAAATGGACCCTTATTGGTCTGTAACTCAGAGAGTGTACAAATGGAACCAAATGGTCCATTTGGTTCCATTTGTACACTCTCAGAGTTAAATTAACAGTATTAAACAGTACAAATTGGGGTACCAGAGATATAAATGCCATTAAATGGGGATCCGTAGCATAATGCGTGTGAAACTGGGGGTGGGGGGGGGGGGGGGGGGTCCATGAAATTAATGTTTCGGAATCACTGCTGGAGCCGTAAAAATCCTCCCTTATCGGGGTCACTGGCAGAATGTTTTCAAATGGGGGGTCCGTGGCCTAATAAAGTTGATTTGGGGGTCCTTGACACGAAAAAGTTTGGGAACCACTGCTGTAAGACCATGGGCGTCCCTGAGGATGTTTGATGTAAATATACAACACGTGCATCGTTTTCTTTTTAATGATAAATAGTTTAAGAAGTGTAGTGTTGGAAGCGAGTTACTCTTCACAGACGGTGAGCCTCTCGTCACCTTAAAGGGATAGTTCAGATTTTTTTAACTTAAGTTGTATGAAATACTTGCCATTAATATAGTGGTTGCAACTGTATTAATTGATTGCCCGAGTTCTGCTCTGGTTTTGGTCAATATTATGTAGTTCCGGTCATTTTGGGGGGGGGGGGGGCACTGGGGCCACGCAGTAAAAGTAAATGAATCCACAAAACGAACGTAATTTGTATTGTTGACCTATTTCTAAAATATTAGCGCGACTTTCGTTCAACTTTGACCCCTTTATCACATGGAACTATTTTTTGGGCGTAGTGATATGGACACAAAAAACATAGTTCTGTGTGACAGAGGGGTAAAAAAATAACGAAAGTTGCACTAATATTTTAGAAATAGGTCAACAATACAAATTACGTTAGTTTTGTGGATTAATTTACTTTTACTGCGTGGCCCCCAGTGCCCCCCACAAAATGACCGGAACTACTTGATATTTCACCAAAACCAGAGCAGAACTCCCACCATGGGACTCGGGCAATCAATTAATACAGTTGCAACCACTATATTAATGGCAAGTATTTCATACAACTTAAGTTCAAAAAATCTGAACTATCCCTTTAAGTGTGCATAATATCCGGGCAGATTTCAGTGTTCGGCGGCGTGTTCCCTCACCTAAGCTCCGCCGCCGTCTTCTCCAGCGAGGCTTGCCGCTCGTCGGCAGTGGTTTGGGTCCTCTGCAGCATGTCCCTCAGCTCCTGGAGGTGTTCCAGCGTTCCAGACAGCTCGGCGCGCACCGCCTGCAGTTGTCCGTCCAGAACCTGGGCCTGCTGGGCGGTGTTCCGTCTCTCGGCCTCGCTTCGGAGGAGCCTCTCCTCGAGATCCTCCACTGGGGGGGTGGGGGGGGGGGGGGGGACTTTAATCACTTGATTTAACCCATTAAGACCGGATTCTACAAAATGTCTTCTAAATCATGATGCTGTTTCTATATCAGTGGTGCTCAAACTATTTCATGTCAACCCCCAAAAATTATATGAAATTGGTCACCGACCCCCCCATCTCAAAATATGTTGTACCAGGGACCCCCCCCCCCAGAAGCAAAGATAGGAGTTAAAACATTATAATAGCAGATCTACAAGCTCATAGAGCCATGTAGATCTATGCACTTGTAGATTTTGCTGCTATTTTTCAACAGCAGAAGTATAAAATCATGGTTAAAGTGGAAAACAATGGTGGTTAAAAAGTTATGGCGACACAAGATGCGTCCTCAGGTCTAAATGGGTCCTCTCAGCAAGACTGGTGGTGTCTCGTGCATCAGCGGTCTCTCTACTAAACGTCCCCCCCCCCCCCCCCCCCCCCCCCGCGGCCGCGTACCCATGTCCTTCTTCTTGTCCAGCAGGCTCTGCGTGTGCTGCAGGCTCCGCTCCATGCAGCTGATCTGAGAGGCCTTGCCGCCCGTCTCGCTCCTGAGACGACGCAGCTCCGACTCCATAGAGGACAGCTCGCCGCGACAGTCCGTCACCTCCGACGTCAGCTTGCTGCAGCAGAGGAGAGAGAGGGCGCCCAAAAAGGACGTACGCAATACCGTTATGGCAAAAGAGAGTCAACAATGCGCGTGTCTGAAATCACTTCAGGTGAACGGGGGTGAAACATGCAGCACAATATGCATACCACTCCGGGAGTGTGACAGTGCAGGATGTGTACACACACACACACACACACACACACACACACACATTAGGGCATTCACTTCTAGTCATTTTTACTAGTTGACTAGTTGCCTAGTTTATTATGTAAAAAATAAAATAAATTAAAATAATAAACTATATATATTTTTTTTAAATAAATATTTGTACATTGAAAAACTGTGTACATGGTGACTATAACTATAATCTACCTGATCTTGAGGCCTACAAAATCGGGGAAAAAATACAAAATAAAATAAATAAACTTTGTTTTCTTTTTTTTTTATCAACTAGTCAACTAGTACCAACAAGGTCGACTAGTGGATTTACTAGTCGACTAGTAAACTAGTCGACTAGTTGCTTAATGCCCTAACACACATTGCACAATGTAATCCATGACCACTGGGATATAATAATACTATATGCCACACCATCTTCAATACCCACCTAAGAGTGAACATGGCTCCCATTGTAGTCGCCCTAGTAGAGCAATGTTGCTGCACAAAGAGAAACCCCGGGAGAAGTACTACCGTCCGTCCTACAGGCACAATGGAATAGGCTAAGAATAGATGCCCTTTAATGGCTTCCCCCAGACAATTTATTTAAAATAAACTATAGTAACACTAAGCCAGGGGTCTTTAAGAATGAAGTATAGCTTCCCCAACAACACAGGCTCACTAGTAGTAAATCTGAGAACAACAGATACAAATTTATACGCCGCTGTATGGAGTGGAGGGATGGGCTAGTTGAAGAGACACAGAGACCTAAGAACACACATGTGCTAAAACCACACAAAGTGCCAGTCATAAGATTGTCTCACGGGCACGGGCCATGCCCACAGGGTGGCATCGCAGCATTTAATTGCCTGGGTCACAGGCTGGGAAGTTATAGAACATTGAATAGTCACTCCAGTGTCAGTTAAAATCCCCTTTCACTCTGTGCCGATTGTTTTAATAGTAAATGGTCAGAAGGCAGCAGGCAATTATGCAGGCAATGTATGAACAATCACCCCTTTCAACAATACCTCCACACGCATCCACAACCTAGGTGTCATCTTCGACCCTACCCTCTCATTCCTCCCCCACGTAAACCACGTCACAAAAACAGCATTCTTTCACCTCAAAAACATCGCCCGTCTCCGCCCCTCCCCGACACCCTCAGCTGCCGAAACCCTCATTCACGCCTTTATCTCATCCCGACTGGATGAGAATATTGCAACAGCATCCTCTATGGCATCACCGCAAAAACCTTCAACAAACTACAATACGTCCAAAACTCTCAGCCGCCCGCCTGCTCACCTCCCTCCAGTCCTCCGTGACTCCACTGGCTCCCCGTTAAACACAGAATTGAATTCAAAGTACTCCGCAGCATCTGCAAGTCACTGCACAACCTGGCTCCCCCTACCTCTCCGCTCTCCTCGAGCCACACGCCCCCATCCCGCTCCCTCAGGTCCAGCGACGCCGGCCTCCTTGTGATCCCCAAGAAGATCAGGCTCAAAACCTGGGGCGACAGGGCCTTCTCTGTGGCCACCCCTACCCTCAGGAATGCTCTACCCAAACACATCCGAGATGCCCCCTCACTCCCCACCTTCAAAACCGCACTGAAAACCCGCCTGTTCAGAACTGCATTCCCTAGCTGATGTGTTTTCAACTTGTTACATGTACTGTTGTATTGGGTTTTATTCGTTTTACTCGTTTTACTAATAAAGTTGTCCTTTTCTTATGCTCTTTATCCAGAGAGACTTAAAGTGACTTATCGTGTCTTCTGTCGCAAACTTTGATAAAAGCTGTAAAATCAAATCACCACCACTATGCACGTCACAAGCCTACGATTCCCTCCACTGCAGTATGTCCGTACGTTTGTTTTTGATCGCAGGTTGCAAGCTGAGCTCTGGTCAATGTCGTGTCAACTCTACCGATATCCCCGGCGGGCACAGTTTAGTTTACACTTACGTGACGGACTCAGAGAGCTGTTCGCTTAGCCGCTTCTTCTCCTGAACGTCCCTGTCATTCTCCTGGGCCTCCGTCTCCCTCCTCCTTACCCCCTCCTCCAGGGAGGTCCGCGCACGCTCCAGTTCCTGCTCCAGAGCCGACACCTTTAGGAGAGAAACACAACTTGCTCACAGACACGCCTTCCTATAGCGCACGTCTATGTCACTGGACTTCAGTCAAAATTAAAGTGAAATGAAAATATGAAACTTATCTAGGTAAGAAAAAAAATCACACCCGTGTGAAGTGAGTGGTGCAACTCCGTGTGGGGGTTCCTGGGGGGGGGGGGGGGGGGGGGGGGTCTGCGATTCATATCAGATTCCGAATGCCGAGAAACATCCTATTTCAAATGCAAGTTCGTGTTTCATTCAATGCATAATATAAATAACCAGTGTTACATAATCAAACGGTGAAATACAAACCTTAACCCATTTTGGGCGGGAACCCCTTTTGGTGTTTTAAACATTATGTTGTAATTTAGCTATTGAAAACCTACGAGCTCGTAGTGGCGCGCTATGAGCTTGTAGATCTGCTATTTCTGAAAAATCGAAGAACGACTGACATAGAAACATAGCTTTTTTAGAATCTGATCTCAGGTCAAAAAAATAGAGCCTCATCTGTGAGTTCACCAGTCTCTTATCCAAAGCAGATCTTTATAGACAGGCCAGAGAACCTGGCCCCAGGCCACTGTTCTTGCATTGGCTCGAGCCAGTGAATGGAGATTATTGTGCTTTGTTTTTTTCCATAAATGGGGCACTTCAGAAATAAAGCACAACCAGCAGCCAAAAATATGGCGTCCTCCCATATCATTGAAATCACAAGCTATAATTACTCCAGCTGACTTCACTAAATATTCTCTTTATTTTTATTGATTAATCATGTGTCTTTGCTAATTTGAGAATGATTTGACTTTCATGCGACTAATCTCCTCCCCCCAGGCTATCGGACAGGAGGGGAAGATAATAATAATACAACAAATCATTATGTATATGTTCAAAACAGATTTCTGTTACTATGCCTAATAAATATGCTGTATGTATCACAGTATCGGCACCTAATTCTGGTTAATTGCATGTGTCCGTTTGTTCCAGGGGTCATCAACATGTCCGTACAAGACTGGCAAGACTTGTCCATGTCTGTGACATTTTTTTATGTTGGTTATAATGTCTACAATATATCAAAATATTTAAATAATTAGTTTGAATTATTTTGGTGACTGGTGAAGTGTCGGGATGACATGCTCATTAATGTCAGGTGAGGATGCAAGACAAGACAGACAGCTAGAAGTAATGTTTGCTAATAGCTGCCTTTCATTGTTGCTCTTTCATTGTTCCACTGGCATAATTCCTTACATCACACCACCTACCGGTGCGCATGTTCTAAGACTCTCATCAACATTGAATACTTTACCTTAACGGAAACCACTACTACTCTTGGGAGTAGTGGGATTGGGATAGAGTGAATTAACACAGGATTGACCTGTTTATTAAGCTACTACTAATGAGTCAAGACATCAGTTAAATGAGTTTGGGAACAGACGACACAAAAGACATATTGACATAGTGTATAAAGGGAACTTGGTGGCAAACCATAAATCATTTGACTAGAACTTTCCAGCAAACAGAGAACTGAGAACAAGAAATAAAGAACTGAAATCTCAGCCATATGTATTTGTGTACCATACATGGAACTGGATAGAGCTCTCTCATCATTAAAACCACTTTTCCGTGTGAAAATGCACAAATGTGCGTGCATGAGGTGTGTGCACGCGCATTTTGCGGCTCGCGCACGCACGCGCATTTTGCGGCGTGCGCGCTCTTACACATGCGCACCCCCTCCTAAACGTTCAGCACCTCCTACTGTAAATACCTTCCCGCGGCCCTGGCGACTAATGGACCCCAATCAGATATACACTCTCACTGTGCATAATCCGATTGGGGTTGGGGTGCTGCTAAGCAATGCTCTGAGATAAGTTCTTAGTTGGTAAAGAAGAGGCAGTCTGGTAATCAGGTCACCGGTCCATCTCTCGACCTGTGGTCTATGTGCTGAAGTGTCTCTGAGCAAGACACTTAACCCATAACTGCTCCCACAACTACTCATCGTAACCATCCGAGTAGGACAGGCGGCATCAGTTGGATGAACCTGAAACAGAATTTTCCCAGGCAGGACTCTAAGGGGCTGTGTGCACCAAGATGTTATTTTTTCCCCCCTGACCGCAGCAGCATACGTTTTGTATTGTTTACAATCTGTGTGAATTTGTGTGTGCGTGTGTGTGTTAGTGGTGTAAAGTAACTAAGTACATTTACTTAAGTACTGTACTTAAGTACAATTTTGAGGTACTTTTACTGTATTTAACTGGAGTATTACCAACTTTCAGTACTTTTACTTCTACTCCACTACATTTCAGAGGCAAATATTGTACTTTTACTCCACTACATTTATTTGAAAACTTTAGTGAACACCCTTGTCGCCATGACTGCGGGTCATGGAAAATACTCCAAAATCCATCTTTTTGACAAATCCGTCCGGCGTCCAGATGAGAATAGTGATTTTATATTCCATTGCGGCCGACATATTACCGTTTCTGGCGAAAGATAAACAACATGGCCGGCTGCTAGACTACAATGTGCTTTCCGTTTCGTCTTTGTGAAGCGTGGGACACACACGGAAGCGGGGCTTGATGTTGATGTGAAGCATGGCGCCGAGGTACCACTAGACCACTAGAGGGCGCAGCTCTCAAAGTGTTAATAGTCACTGGAGCATCTCAGACAGTTTAAGCCCATTTAAATTCACAGGGTGCAAGTAAAAATTGACAACGGTTCGGTCATATCTTCGTCAGGTGCCGATACATCGAAACGTTGTCAATTTTTACTTGCACCCTGTGAATTTAAAAGGACTTAAAACTGTCTGAGTTGCTCCAGTCAGTGCCTTCCTTCCTCTTGCTACCTGCCTACCACAGGCACAATGCGTCACATTGCGACACATTGTGAGCTTGTAGAGCTGCTATTTTCAAAAGATTCTTTATACATTTGAAAACTTGAAATGAGACGTTCTACTTTTGGTACTTTAAGTACATTTTGATGCCAATAATTTAGCACTTTTACTCAAGACATTTTTGATTATCGGACTTTTACTTGTAACGGAGTAGTTCTACTTTGCAAGTATTGATACTTTTACTTAAGTAACACATGCAAGTATTTTTTTCCACCACTTGCCCAAAGGTCATGCCCACTTGCCCAAAGGTCATGCCCACTTGCCCAAAAAGTAAATTGTCCATTATAAAATGACAGGTAAAATTTGAATTACAGTTTAATTTAACACGTTTTACTTTCTGAGGCTGTGTGATAAAAAACAGTCATACCTCCATTTGTATGCCAAATACCTACATAGCTATGAATAGGACTATGACTATGGGTTCACACTTTTAAGTGTAGAAACAGTGAAAAAAGAACATTATAGGTAAACATCTTAAGTTCTCTTGAGATGCACTCTTAAAAAGGAGAATTCCATGCTAGAAGGCTTTCTTACCTTTATTTGTAGTTGTTACGTCCCCACCAAAGAGGTCCAGGTGTTATTTTGTGCAAAAGTGCATTATTGGCTATTTCCCCTAATATACGGTGGGGACGTAACAACTACAAATAAAGGTAAGAAAGCCTTCTAGCAAGTTCCCTCTCAAACAAGCACTTGCCCCGTCGGGCAACCTGAAAGCATACTCTACCTGCCTGAAAGTTTTATTGGCAACCATTAGTGTCAATGCCTGGTGTGTGTGTGTGTGTGTGTGTGTGTGTGTGTGTGTGCACTGCCGTTCTCAGACCTGTCTGTGTGTGTGTGTGTGTGTGTGTGTGTGTGTGTGTGTGTGTGTGTGTGTGTGTGTGTGTGTGGGTGTGTGTGTGTGTGTGCACTGCCGTTCTCAGACCTGTCTGTGTGTGTGTGTGTGTGTGTGTGTGTGTGTGTGTGTGCACTGCCGTTCTCAGACCTGTCTTTGAAGGACGCTCTGACTCTCCTCCAGCTCAGCGATGCGGACGCTGCTCTCCGTCAGCATGCTCTGCTGCTCCTGCAGGGACACCTGGAGCTGCAGGTTCTGCTCACTGGAGCTCTGACACGCCAGGCTGGCCCCACACAGCTCCTCCTTCAGAGAGGACATCTGGAGAGGGGACAAGTCAGTGCACAGGCACACTCTTTAGCGCCACGAAGATGCCAAAAGCCGCTCGTGGCAGGCGTCTCTTCCTGGATTTGAGACAGCTGGTGGATGGAAACTGAAGCTTGCGTGCGGCTTCCATTTTCTGCAGGGGGGCAAGCTTTTCCGGGAATCTGGCCGACGTGGGTGGAGCTTCATTTCCATCCACCAGCTGTCTAAAAACCAGGAAGTGACGCCTGCCACGAGCAGCTTTTTGCCGCACATGGAAGCCCAAGTGTGTTTACACCCAGAGAGAGAGAGAGGGGTTGAACAGAGTCGAGGAAAACATGTGTGCAATGAAAAGGGTATCTTTGAAAGACAATGGACAGGACAGACAATCGTCTGTTTGTTTTCTTTTCTTTTTGTTTTTTTAGGGACATCACAATCATATTATACAACCATTTTTCAAATAGTGTTTCTTTGTCCACATGTTTTTTTCATTTTTAGACAGGAACGAAAAAAGAATAAAAATAAAATAAAATAAAGCATATGGGAGAGATGGATGATGTGTACAGAAATTACAAGTACAATACAATATAATACTCATAGGGAGACATAAGGGGGTATTTGAAACTGTGAGCAGTAATTAAAATAAAAACAGAACCAAAAAAAAGAGACATGAGTAAGACCGAATCATTCAATCCTTGCCGCTACAAAATCTGGTCGCAAAGGAATAATATATTCCACCCAATTAGACCAAAACTTTATAAATGTCTCCTTCTGCAGTCTGAGAGAGAAAGTGATCCGTTCCATATTATAAATATAATTTACTATATCTATCCATTATTTTATGGTGGGGGCCTCAGGAAGCAACCAGTGTCGTGTAAATACTTTTCTACATAGACAATCGTCTGTTTCATGACAAATGTTGGTCATGAACATGGCGTCATGACTAATATATATATATATATATATATATATATATTTTTTTTTTTCTTTCTTTTTCCCCCCGCATTCCTAAGCCACTAATTTGATGACCAGCAGTGGTTCCCTATATATTATGGAGACGTAGGAATGCGACAAAAACTCAACAATCTCCATGAATTCAAGTCTCCATGGGGTGAGTAATCGATAGAAAAAGTTATTTTGGGGTAGAACTATCCCTTTAAAGTGGAAAGAATCATAGGCGCAGTAGAAAGTGCATGTAATTATTGTCCAGTTCTGCACCTTATTGCTCTGTTGCTGCAGCTCAATGTCATAGTTGTGTTTAATCTCCTCCATCTGCTTCAGGTAGGAGCTCAGCTCTTTCTGACATGCTGACAGGGATGCATCCAAATCACACACCTGACAAAACACAAACATATAAAACAAATTATAGCAAAATTTCGGATCAAAGGTTATTTCATGGCTTTTTGTGTGGGTAGCCGAGGAGTTCCGTGAGGTGCTGCAAATGTGACTAACATATTGCTATTAAACACAAGAATATATATTCAAAGATTTGCGTCACATTTTCACGATTTTCCAAAAATAGCAGATCTGCTATTTTTCAATAGCTAAAGTATAACACAATGCTTAAAACACCAAAAGGGGTTCCCGTCCCAAAATGGGTTAAGCAAGAACACAAATGTTGGCAATACATTCATATACAGTATACAAAGTAGTTATCATGAATTATACGTAAGCTAAGAACGTAACAGTGGAATATCTAATATCATCAGTCAAGAACAATAGAACATTTCCTGCAGTCCTGCATTCCATGGTTTGAGTAAAGTACCATCCAATTCAGAAGCCACACAGCTGTTACAGACCTAGAACTAGAGGCCTTGCTTGCACAGAATGTTTGTGTAGTTCTCTTTCTCCGAGTATGGCTAGAAGAGGTACTCTGACGCGGGTGGGGCATGGGTCTCCAACTTCCATCGTTACGACTCCGTGCTCTACAGCCGGGCACCGGTCTAGTTAGCTGAAAATAGCCAAGCTTATAGCGTGCTACAACATGAGACGCTGTATATGTGTATGTATATATACACGGTTATATACATACACACAGTCTATAGCAGTGGTTCCCAAAGTGGGGTCCGGGGACCCCCAGGGGTCCTTGAGGCAGTTCCATGGGGTCCCCAGCTAAATGATAGTTTGGAACCAAATGGGCCCTTATGGGTCTGTAACTCTGAGAGTGTACAAATGGAACCAAATGGACCCGCTCTCAGAGTTAAATTAACATAGATATTACAATATAAATTGGGGGTCCCAGAGATAGGATATTGGGTTTTGCTAGAGAACAAGAATCTTGTCTTATGGGGGTCCCTTGCATATCTTTTCAAATGGGGGTCCGCGGTCTAATTAAGTGTGATTTGGGGGTCCTTGACATAAGTTTGGGAACCACTGGTCTATCCTATAGCAACCATTGTCTCTTCCATTGCCATATACAAAACAATGATTGTCGTTACATGCAGCTATGCTGTTAGACAGAGAACTACACAATAATTTCATGTAAGGGCTCTATTCTAATCTTTAAACTGTAAACACATAGTGGCTTTAAAAACATCATATCAAACCGCACTGTCAAGGATTTCCAGCAACAGTTCATGCATGCTCTTATTTATTGATGCGTCTAGATAGACAGGTAGCGTTTTAGACCGACCTTGGTGGCAGACGCCGCTGCCTGCTCTTTGAAACTCTGGAGTACCTCCTCGCTGTGTCTTGCTTCAGCCTCCCGCTCCTTTCAAGAAAACACAAAAAGAAAAAACAACAACACTGTACTGTAAAAGGTTATGTATGGTATGGTAGTAATACAATCTATGACCGTGTTTTAAATACGATTGCTTCAATCCGGCAAAGTTCCGATTTTTGAGGTATGAGTGCATTTGCTCATTGTTGCCTACAGAGGTCACCAGCCCTTGTAACAATTTCAGCTCTGACAAAACGTTTTTGCAAACTCTTCACATTTCTTGACTAAGGTCAGAGGCAGGGGCAGGGTTCTATCAACAGTATTCTAGAATTTCTCTCATTTTCTAAGATAAAAGGCCTTCTCACAATGCAGTATACAGTTGGAGGCCATCGATATTGTCCTTTTCTTTTTGCTGAGGTTTGCGTGATCTGCGCAAAAGGACAGTTAACCCATTTTGGGCGGGAACCCCTTTTGGTGTTTTAAACATTGTTATAATTTAGCTATTGAAAAATAGCAGATCTACAAGCTCATAGCGCGCCACCGAGTGGCGCACTACGAGCTTGTAGGTCTGCTATTTTTGAAAAATCGTGAAAATATTTATTTCAGAAAACTGGAGGATTTAGAAGGATTTGAGGTCAGGCCTAAATGGGTCAAATGATAAGGGACAATATCGGTGGCACCCAACTGTAGGTAATAATATGTATTCTTTGTAAATACTACGGTGGACCTCTATTATATATCTTTTCAGCTGCTCGACAAGACCTTTTAAAAAACATGGATAGTGCCGTCTATCATGGCCATATTTGACTGGAAACAAGTTCTTGAGCTTAGCCCAGATACCCTGGGTAAATATAGTAACTTTGCTTTGCTTTGCTTTGACCACATTACTTATTTTTAACCTTGAGTGGTGCCACATTATTTTTAGGCCATACATGGGCAACAGGCTTCACTTTCACTTAATGTGGCCCACAGGTTAATATCCGAATATTGATATTATATTATTTATTTCAGCTGTTACAATTCACATGCAAACATGACCCGCTTTAATTACTTCAGTCTATTAGTATTGCTGAATGACTAGTATTAGAATTGTATCGCTATTTTTGATACGACAGTATATGCAATCTGGAGTGAGTGTGGAACTACGTATAGTGGCCAACTCGAGTCGTGACAAATCATGACAATAAACACAATATTTTGGACCAAACAAATAATTACAAAGAAGAAAAACAAGAAAAAAGGTGTTGTAACCTGCCGTTTTCTTCTTCTTTCTAATTATTTGTTCGGCCCGAAAAATTTTGTGTGTTGTCATGATTTCTCACAACTCGAGTTGGCTTTGTACGACGCTTAAAAGGACTTTAAATAAATATCTATAAAGATCTTGTCATCTGAGCCATGCAATGTCAATGTGGAGCAAATGTTTGATCGGTAATCTTTAACCCATTTTGGGCGGGAACCCCTTTTGATGTTAGCATTATGTTATGCTTTAGCTATTGAAAAATAGCAGATCTACAAGCTCATAGCGCGCCACCGAGTGGTGCGCTACGAGCTTGTAGGTCTGCTATTTTTGAAAAATCGAAGAACGACTGACATAGAAACATTTTTTTTCAGAAAACTGTCAGGATGTAGAAGACATTTTTAGAATCTGATCTCAGGTCAAAATGGGTTCATCTACGGAGCAACTATTGAAGACATCTCACCATTATTTGGGCTTACATGATTACATCATGTCTACACAAAAAACCTCTAGCAAAGACTCATTGTGCTTTACGTCAGTCAGGTCCATGGAGGCTGTTCTGACCTGTGTGAGCTGCTCCAGGCAAGTCTGCAGAAGGAGGACATCGTTCTGTGCCACTTCTCTCTCCCTCTGGGCTGAACTGAGCTGTTGTTCCAGCTCAAACACCCGAGACTGGGACTCCTCCACAGACAGCTGCAGCTGGAGGGGAAGACGAGATACTTTGTTGTGTCATTGAGACAATTCTATCCCTGGAGAAAAAAAAACGTCTATCTCTGAAATAATTGGTTGCAGTTGAGATTTACCTTCAAGGTATATAGTAAATGGTTTTTTTTCCAGCAGCTCGCTTTTGGTTAATGTAAGAAACATGCAAACAACACCATCCCTTATTAGCACCTGTGTGAACCCTAGTTCATAGGTTTAAATAAGGTTGTAAATTACACACACACACACACACACACACACACACACACACACACACACACACACACACACACACACACACACACACACACACACACACACACACACACACACACACACACACACACACACACACACACACACACACACACACACACACACACACACACACACACACACACACACACACACACACACACACACACACACACACACACACACAGAGAGAGAGAGAGAGAGAACGTACCACTTCTGCTCTGTGCTGCAGCTCTGTGCACTGCTGAGAGTAGGATTTCTTACACTTGTCCAGTGCCTGCTGGTACTCCCTCTGCTTCTTACTCATCATTGACTGGTAATGCTGCAGACTACTGGTCTGCTCCTAGAAGACACAAGGCATGACGAACAGACAAGACATGGATTAAAGCTAAATAAAATCTCACGACTGAAAACGTTTGCATGACCAAGTCCTAAACGCGTGATTTGTGAGACAGCATGAGAGGAGCTGCACCACGCACTAGCGCTGATTCCTAAACAATCAACACAATATGTAAAATTATGATGTTTTAGTAATTATTTATTAATATTGATGTAAAATAATGATGTTTTAGTAATTCTTTAGTAATATTGATGTAAAATGATGATGTTTTAGTAAATGTTTTGTAATATTGATGTAAAATTATGTTTTAGTAATTTTTTAGTAATATTGATGTAAAATGACGATGTTTTAGTAATTTCTTTGTAATATTGATGTCAAATGATGTTTTAGTACTTTTTTTGTAATATTGATGTAAAATTATGATGTTTTAGTAATTATTTAGTAATATTGATGTAAAATGCGATGTTTTAGTATTTGTTTTGTAATATTGATGTAAAATTATGTTGTTTTAGTATTTTTTTTGTAATATTGGTGTAAAATGATGATGATTTAGTAATTTATTTGTAATATTGTCCCTGCTGTCAACCAGGTTAAAGAAATCACAGAGTGAGGCTTTAAGCTTTGGTTATATCCGACTGAGAGTATTACAGAGTTTATGGAAGATGCTTCAGAACATATTGCTAGTTTGACTTTGACCACATCAAATGCTCTAAAATAATAACCGAAAATAGACGATCTACAAGCTCTCAATGCATAGCATCATTAGCATGTTTTCGCTGTGCAACATGCCTCCACAGAAGACATGATGATGGAATAGAAAAAGACTGAAATCAGTCGTGGCGACTGAGAACATTAATCCATGTACCAAACTATTAAATCTTGTATAAAATGTACCAGTGTGAATGTGTCTGTCTTATATGGAAGTCTGTCTGTGTGTGTGTGTGTGTGTGTGTGTACCAGTAGCTGTTTCTCCAGTTCTGTATTCTTCAGTGCAGACTGACTGTACGCTGATGTCTTCTCCTGCAACTGCTTCTCCAGCGCCGCTACACGTGCACTCTTCCTCTTCACCTGGAGAGGCGTGCACACACATACACAGACATGTGATTGCACGTGACAGTTTTCAGACAAGAAAGTAGCACACAACCCTCCATCCCAAGGAAACCGATTTATTTTATAAAATAAGAAACTTAATTCGTTAAAATCAGGCTGCTTGGTTAAAACCAAACACCTAAAAGAATTTGAATGCAGGAAGAGTTGAGGAGAAGAGAATGGCTGGGGATAGCGGCTGAATTATCCCATTAAGGACTGGAACGCACCAGTGTCACCTTAGCTTTTAACCACTTTAACCATTATTTTAAACTTTAGCTATTGAAAAATAGCAGATATACATACATAAGCTCATATATAAGCTCATAGCGTGACACCGAGTGATGGGGGTCGGCGGCTAATTACATCATTTCTGGGTTCCTTGACATGAAATAGTTTGAGAGCCACTGAAACATAGCTTTTTCAGAAAACCGTCAGGATTTCCATTACATTTGTAGAATCTGGTCTCAGCCCTAAAATGGGTTATAGATGTTTCTAACAACCGTTTCTCCCTCACCTCCTTCTCTGTGTTGGCAGCCTGGCTAACTTTCCCCATCAGCTCGGTGTGGAGGTTCTGGTAGTGGGAGGCTCTCTGGTCCATGGAGCTGTGCAGGGCGGAGATCTCCTCCTGGGCCCGACTCAGACGCTCCTGGAGCCGCTGGGCCACGCCACTCTGCCTGCACCGCTCCGACTCCATGGACTGCAGCGCAGACAGCAGCAGCTGGTAGCGCTCGCCTGCAGATGAGATGCATGGGGGCCGCGGTGAGGGACAGAGATGTGGAGGAGTGGTAAGAACGAGTGGAGAGGAAGATGGCGAGACAGGGAAGGAAAGATACAATTATGTTCTTTCTGTAGGATACGCCCTAGAGAAAGACAATAATAGTATCAAAAGTATGATATGAAATGCAGCAACGACCTGTGCGCCCAATGCTTTCACAGAGTTTTATTTTACTATACGAGCAGGATTATTTATTGAAGTTTGAACTCACAAAATGAACACACTCACGAATGAAAGTAACTATATTTTGGTCTGGCAACTGTGTTACAATACCTGGCTTAGACATGGCTAGATGTGTAGTTCTGTAACAGTCCACTGGAGGCATGAGGCAGGGTCTGGCACATAATGGCCCCTCAGGACCCTGCAATACAAAAACGACTAAATCATGATCCATGTGTGCTTAGTACAACGGCATGAATTGAAACGTGTGAGCGCTACAATTGAGGGTATGTGTGCATGTGTGTGTGTTCACATCTCCCCCTCCCACCTCCTTCAGATGCAGCAGGGCCAAAATGGCTTCCAGGCTCGCCAGCTCCGCTTGGCTTTGCTGGGACTCTCTGTGGCTCTGTGTCACCCTCTGTTCCTGCGTCTGGCTCAGAGCCCGCAGCTCATCCAGTTCTTTACGCAGAGGCGCTAGCTCCCTGCCCTCCACAGCCCGCTCCTCCAGCTCCCTCTCCATGCGGGAGGCCCGTCGCCTGGCCTCCTCCAGGCAGGCCTCGAGGTCGCTTCTCTCCGCAGTCAAAGTCTTGGCCTGTCTCACATCCTCATTCAGCTGGCTAAAAATTGGGGCGACAAGAGACTATACATTTTATATATGAGAGTGACCCAAGCGAAGCAAGTTTATTTGAAAAGACGTAATGAGTGATCACGAAATGAAATCTATATTTTGTCCACACATAGTATTAGCAGATTAAAAAAGACTTATTTAATCTCCTATTGAGGAATGGGGGTGCGGGTCATTCAGCAGAACATGGAATACCTAATGACTTGGCTCTGTTCTGCCTGCTGCCTCTCCAACGCAGCACACTTGCTCTCCAACTCCTCTCTCTCTCTGTCACACTCAATCAGACTCTCTTTTAGTCTGCCCTCGCTCTCCGCCACCTGCAACATATAATTGTCAGAGCAACATCATCTCCATCACTGCTGATGCACTCGCATTCAGAAGAACTGAAGAGAAGCATGCCCACATGTGAATGAGCGTACCTTCTTTAGCTTAACAGATACAGTGGCCTTGTATTCTTTGTAAGCTTCTTTGAGTTTCTCTGCATTTTCAAGGGCTTGGTTCCTTTGCTGCTCAGCCCTGTGAGAAATGAGGTGGTACAGCCATTATTGGCTATAATTCACATGGCAGACATTTTGTTCAGCAAAATGGCCAACCTTACCGACATTGTCAACAGGTCAGTGTTACACCCGGCACCAGGGTAGAAATTTCTCATTGGAAGAAATGAGACCACCGTCACAAAATTGCTTGCTCAGGGTAGGTTCTCTGTTCTACATGTAAAGTGTCTTGAGACAACACTAATAAAAAAATGAATAGGAACATATCTACCATGCAGATTGGTTAAAATAATATTTTTATATTTAAAGTAAGTTTGTAGTTTTAAAGTAACAGACTGACAGAAATTGGAGCATGTTCAGTTCAGCTAAATACCCCATTAACAGAACCTTGGTAAGTACGATTGCAGCAACCAATTTGGAGGATGCATATCTAACCGTTTCCCCACTGCTGTCCTTTTGTCCAGCTCGTCTTTGATAGCACTCAGCTCCTCGGTCAGTCTGGTCGCCACAGTGTCGCTCTGGGCTGCTGCCTCCTGGCCCTGCTCTGCGCTCAGCTCTGCTGCCCTGGGACAACCACAGAACACACACCACAATCACAGTCTTTCATCTAGAATAAAGATATATTAAGTCCACTAACTGGAAACTCTGTAGCTTCCGGAAAGAGACACGTGTTTTAGAAGATTTACAACAGTACTTGTCAGCTAAGAATATTAACAACAGCAAGTGTGGTTGCGAGGTTACCTAAGTTGTCTGGCCAGAGACTCCAGCTCGGCCTCCAGGTTAAGGATCTGTTCACTCATGACAGCCACATTATTGCTTCTGACGCCTATGCTGGAGCCCAGGACATGGAGCTGGACACACACAGATGTGATCTGATCATCTCATCCAAGCATCAAGTTTACAACAGAGTTTCGTTTTATTTTTTATCAAAAACCACAGTTTTTGTCACGTGTGTGTGTGTGTGTGTGGTAGTGTGTGTGTGTGTGTGTGCGTGTGATAATGCAGTGGTTCCCGAACTTTTTCATGTCAAGGAATTTGACACTAATTAGCCCACGGACCCCCATTTGAAGAGATAATGCCAGGGACCCCCATAAGAGAAGATTTTTACTACTTTGGCATTTCTATCTCTGAGAATTCAATGTTAATTTAACTCTGAGAGTGTACAAATGGAACCAAATGGACCCATTAGGGTCCATTTGTACACTCTCAGAGTTACAGACCCATAAGGGTCCACTTGGTTCCAAACTATCATTTAGCTGGGGACCCCCTGGAACTCCCTCCCTCAAGGACCCCTGGGAGTTCCCGGACCCCACTTTGGGAACCACTGACATAATGTACCTGGCTCTTGGATGAGGCCAGTCGGTACTGCGTGGCCTCTAGGTCACTGATAAGCTGTTTATTCTGCATGGTCAGACAGGCGTTCTCCTGACGCAGGCAACCCGCTTTGTTTCTGACAGGGGCTGAATCCATCTCCAAAGACCCGGCCTTGCGTGATGCAGAACGGCGGAAGGATGGATGGCTAGAGGGGACCTGCAGAAAAGAGACGGAAAGAAAAGGGTAAAGATGAAATAAATGAGGATGTGTGACTGTAAACAGGGATGTCATTATGTGACCTGAAAAGAGACAAACATTCAGTGATTCAAATACCCTGCATCCTTAAGACTCACTAAATTGAGAAAGGACGCAATCATGTCACCCTCCGGGGGTCCTGGGAGGCTGGGACAATACTGTACTCCGTATTGTACTCATAAAATGTCCCTGGGACACATCTAAAAGACCACCACGTGGGTCCCATTAGTTACATTGAAAACCTATTTACATCACTGAACATTTACTAGTAAAGTGTCCCAGTCGACAAAGACAATAGCTTTTTGTAATTCAAAGTATAGGATTGTTGTGATATTAAGTATTGGCAAGAGCTTCAATCTACATTCACCACTGAATATAATTATCCATAGCAATAATCGTCATCAGGTTCCCCAGCTAAGTAGATGGCCATGAACAGCTAATGGTGGGTGAATAGCTAATGGTGGGTGGGATACGAGTATGAGCCACCCACCTACTGTATACTTTTACGTCTATGATCTCACCATAGACTTGGAGGGAAGAGAACTGAGACTGACAGCAGCTGACAGCAGCCTCTCAGACGCTCCGCCGACAGACTTCTCCACACTGTAGCTGCCAGAATGGGACAAAGGGCCATCAGGTTTCTGCAGGTCCTCTAAAGTGAGACGACCGGGCAACCCAATGGGTGTACTCTGGTAGGGAGGCTGCTCATGGCCTCTTGATTGACTGCAAAAGAGGTCAAGATAAATTACATATGGAGATAGATGGAAGTGACTGACAAGTGAGTAATTGAATCAGTAAGCACCATAACAAGTTTACAAACAACAGTTTACTTTACAACACCATTGTTTAAATGTAAGACAAGTGTATGTAATTTATTGAGTACACAGTGCACATTGATACTAAGGTATCCGGAGAACTCGCCAGTTTGCCAACTCGCCGCGATTTAGTGCATTTTAGTTTCACTTCACCTTGATTTAAATTGCATTGAATTGAGAGAGAGAGAGAGGATAGTTGTTTAGAGTTAACACTAGAGAAAGTTGAAATGCTGAAAGTTTAAACACCGAAGTACCGAAACAATGTAATTCATTTGTAAACAATTCCTGAAATGGTAGGCCTACTTATCATTGGTATTCACATACTCACCTTTTTATCATCATCTAGCTGACCAATTAATTGCACAAAATAATTTGATCACTTTGGAAATTAACTATAACATCTGTGAGTTTGACACACACTACACTGATGAAGACAGCATGTTAGCATAACGATGAAGACATTGATGAAGAATTTTCACCGTGGCGACTTGGTAAACTGGTGAGTTCTCCGGTATCCCTTTGATACTCCAAGCTTACATAAGGGGACATAGAGTAAGAAGTATTCACAACTCTTGTCAAATAGGCATACTCTCGCCCAAACCACTAAAGCTGTACAATCACAGCAAACTACCGGGTAAGTGCATCTGAAACATAGAAGCCATGTTCTGGCTTCTGGGAATAAGTGTACGATTATTTATTGTGTACATGGAACTACGGCATTATGAATACAGAGCATAGAGATAATTAAAGGATACTCATGAATACTTTAATGTACTTACAAATTATACCCTTCTTGACATTTGAAGCTGCCTCGTTCAAGTGTAACAAGTGCATAGTACATAACTGCAGTACCGTATTTTAGTTACCACTTACCAGTGAAGTGTACCACTATCTGCTGGGTTCTTCATTGCAATTACAATAACACATTTGTCCATTTGGAAGCTCGAAGAGATTCAAGTAGATATGTACACCATTGTATAATGCTTTACTTAATCTCAAATGTGAATTTAGATTTCATCTCAGATTATGTATCCTGGACATAATATGTATTGACTTGGGCAAGTACAGTAGAGCAGTGATGTAAATAGGGTGCGTTTTGCGTCCCAAAACGCACTTTATAGTTTTGGGACGCTAACTCAGCTGAACCTCTGCGTCCACGGGATGCACTACTGTACTCAGTCAGCATACACAGTAATAATAATCCACGTGAGAAAAAAAAAAGAACTCGCGGGGGAAAAAAATGCGGTAAAACAATAATCTACGGACACGATCATTTTGCATGCCCGCATCCGACCTCATCCTATGTTATAAAAAATAAAATCCACGTAGGAATCGTTCTTGTAGAACCACTAGTCTGTAACAACATTGTCAACACAGCGCGCTGTGCGCCGCCATGTTGGCTCTGACTGAGCGCACTCAGCGCAGCCTCTAGACTAGAGCTGTTTAGAGACAGAGAGTGACGACAATGGAGTGATCAGTGACGCATGCAGCCCCACGAATAAGCAGTGAATGGAGATGTCGCAACTCTCTCAACTAAACGGCGCTGCCTCTGACAGAAATATTTAGGGGAACATGTTTTAGCGTGACAAGCAGACCCGATTCAATGGGAAACACACATCGTGTAACACACGCCGATATTTTGACTAAGTATAATAATTGCAACTGCAAACTACTTTTGGTTGGTTTAAGCTATGTTAAATCCACTGTTGCCCACTATTAGTATTACTTACTGAGTTGTGCTTGCTAATACTACTAGCCTACATAAAAATATACTGTATAGGCCTATTTGATATGTTTATATATTTTTGTTTTATAAAATAAAATAAAAAATGTTTTATTATTATTATTTTTGAGTGGTGCAACCACTCTTTTACAGAGCTATGTGTGTGGGTGGGTGGCTGGGTGTGAGCCCGAAAACAGCATGGTTGTTTTTCACCATCTGTGCGCAACCTAATGCACACACAAACACACACGCACGTATTAACTGTATGCTTTCGGGGGTGCCAGTACATTACAGTACAGTAGAGGGGCCGCCACACACGGTAACTCTGTCATTCTCAACCGTTTCGGACGCGACGCGGCACCGGCCTGGGCGTGTTCCTGGGGGTCTGGAACACCCCCCCCCCCGCGAACCCCCACACGTTGCATCCCCTCACTTCACACAGGTGTGATTTTTTTTGGGACTCATTAGAATTTTTTGGGACTCATTAGAATGACCACCTGTGCATCCCGGGACTCATTACATTGAAAACCTATTTACATCACTGGTAGAGTATAATTTGTTGTTACATTTTATAACTCAATCTAATGTACACTGTACCCAATGAGCTAGTAACCACAATGTTATTGTAAATCATGCAAAGTGTTACCAACTATTTGATTTTAGGCTTTCTCTTCAAGGGGGCTATCTATAGATCATAGCTGTCACTCTCACCTCAGTTGTTCTTCCACACTTTGAAGACTGAGCTCGGTGAATCGAAGCCGGTTCCTTAAAGTGGCCACATCTTCGTTAAGATTCTCCTCGTTTTCAAACATTAGTAGAAGACAACTCCTAACAGCGTCGCATACTGTAGGTTACTTTGCTACGGTGAGCAACTTAACAAAGCTACCGTTAGTAAACGTGTGCGTGCAGGCAGAAATGAGGAATAGATAACAAACGGAATACAAGATTCCCAAGACAATGACGGTCAGTGACGGACGGTCAAAATTGAAGAGACAACTTATTAGCTAATAAAATAGCCAACTTGGCAACTGTAAACAAAGCACTGCCACTGTGTCAGATATGAACAGGTTGGTATGTTTGGGATGGCACCAAATGGCCCAACTAAGGCCAAGTAAACGTAACAGGCATGCTTTAAACAATTTACTTGCCAAGTTCCTGGTGTCATAAAACACATTAAACCGACTGCATCTTCATAAATCTATTAATTTTATCCACGCCAGCCTGCCAAAGTTGTATCTTCATTCATATTCCTCCGGGGATACAGTCTACGCATCAACAACGCGCTTTCTGATTGGTCAATAGATCACGTCTGTAAAGTGATTGGTGCAGAGGTTTATGATCATGTTTGTGATGCCCAGGGGCCGGGAATAGTGGCGCGTTCTGGTCAGAGCCATTTAATAGAAGAGTTACGATATTGAGGGGGCAGAAACCGAGCGCTCGAGCGCTGTCCATGATGCAGCCTGGAGAGGGACAAGGCGACAAGCTGGAGTTTGAAATACAGTTTTCAACGAGGGCGGCGCAAATGAGAGCAATTTTAGGCATGTGTGCAACATGCCAACTGTTTTTAAAGTATTGTACAGTAACAACTAACGTCTCTGTAATGTATACTAATGTTTATGTTGTTCGATTACTACAAAACAATCAAAAATAAAGGTTGAGTCCAATGCATTTCTGCCTACTTCCGGTCCAGGACTTGTACCTATTTGTTGAGGACTGGCCCCATGAAGTGAAAGGAGTCTGCGTAACTGTCTATACTCTATGGATCTGCGGTTATGGTGAACTGTCAACCTATACAAATCAAGGCAGTGTTCTTTTGGCAGATATTAGCCCGATATACGACTTCCGGTGGACGATCTCTTCAAACTAAGAGTATTCCTAGAGTAAACTGAGCTTTTTTTTAACCTTTTATCTCTGTTATTCCCACTGTTCTGCCCATTTTAATGCCTTTTTATGCCTGTTTTTTTTTTACTTTTCATTGACCTTGCTCTGTTTTTAATGTTCTTAGCACTTCATGTACTTTGTATTTGAATGTGCCTTGATTTTTATGTTTGATATGCTTAGTTTATTTTCTTCTGTAAAGCACTTTGCGCTGCACTCGTGTCATGAAGGTGCTCTATAAATAAACTTAATAAAGTTTATTATTATTATTATTATAAATGCTAACCGCTAGCTGGCACAGAAATGAAGGGAGATGCAACCACTTAAAGAAATGCTGGTCTGATCTGTCTGCTGTTATCTATACTAGCACCTAATAAAAGGCTTAAAATGTCCATGCTGCTCCAGTGTCCTCTCCTTCTGCAACTTGTGTCCTTGTTCCTGTGATGCACCGGAACAGCCATTCTAGGCTTGAGGCGTGTGGACTCCCTTTGTACCAAGAATTGTACATTTTAAAAAGGTATTTAACTTTAACACTAAAACACTAACTAAAACACTTCTGCGCTCATTTTCACGTCTACTCCCGCTTGCACTCCTTTTTATTGCAATGCATTCATTGTTCATTGTGGTTTACAATATTTACATGCAGTTGTTTTGATTGACATATACAAAACAAAGTACAACAAAAAACAAAATTGCATGAATAGAAAAAGTGCCCTTCTGGGCACAGGTCTCCACCAGGAGGATAGGAGTGTGTGTGATGTTTGGCAAAATGTGTAGGAGCAATATAAACGTGTGTGTGTGTGTGTGTGTGATGCGGCTTGGCCTGTTGTAGCGCCACCATTAGGCTGATTTGAAAACGGTCAAGTGGCATTTCTTCCAAAGCCTAGTGCGAATATGCATGCACAGTTTCACCACAATCGGACGCTGCGTTGAGTAGTTGTGGCGATTTGTACAAAACGGGTACAAAGCGGGCTCCTGAAAAGTTTAGAAGCCAATCGTAGCCAATGAGGGTGGATTATGAGAAATCAAACAAACCCGTCTTGATCACATGACTATGGAGAGCATGTGTACCGATTTGCGTGAAATTTGGATAAAATCTGAAGGAGTAATATTAGAAAATGTGTTTTACATATGTCAGCCTCCTGGTGGCGCTATAAAGAGCAGATGTGAAAAATTCCAGGCATAGGTTTTTCCTTGGCCTCTAGGGAGTTGGCATACAAAGTTAGCCACAGATCCGTGCCATTAGAGGTAAAAACACTTTTCGGACAGTTATAGCGCCACCATGAGGCTGAGTTAAAAATGTTCATGTGGCATTTCTTCCTCGGCCTAGTGGGAATGTGCGTGCACAATTTCACGGAAATCACACGATGTGTTCATGATTTGCAGCATTTTGTTTGAAACTGAGCACTCCTGCGAACTTTGGAAGCCAATCTTAGCCAATCAAGATGGAGTCTGAGAAATCTGAAAGACCCGGTTCGTTGAATGGCTCTAGAGAGACTGTACCCTAACAAAAAACATGCAGTTTGGCGGAGGGTGTGAAGAGCCCAGGATCACATTAGATAATTGACACAGGGGTGAAAAATGGGTTACAAAATTGTGGGATAAACATTATCAATACTTATCATTCCACTTCAAAGCATTTCATTAATTCTAAACCTTTTCCAGGGCTGGAAAACGTTTATTATTATTATTATTATTATTATTATTATTATTATTATAATAATAATAATAATATATATTTTTTAAACATCCTGCTCTTCAGCGTGGTGGACACGCTGGTGTCTCTTCAAGTCACCTGAATGGCTGTAACTCTTGTCACAGTGTTTACAGTGATAAGGTTTTTCTCCAGTGTGGACACGCATGTGTGTATTAAGATTACTTGACTGCAAGAAGCTTTTGCCACAGTGTTCACACTGGAAAGGTCTTTCCCCAGAGTGGAGACGCTGGTGTGCCTTCAGGTGACTCGATTGACTGAAACTCTTGTCACAATAATTACAGCGGAAGGGTTTTTCTCCAGTGTGGAGAAGCTGGTGTCTCTTCAGTTCACCTGCCGTATTGAAACTCTTGTCACAATCATTACAGTGGTAAGGTTTTTCTCCAGTGTGATCATTCTGGTGTCTTCTCAGAGCATACGAGTATCTGAAACTCTTGTCACAAAGTTTACACTGGAAAGGTTTTTCTCCAGTGTGGATACGCTGGTGTGTCTTCAGCTTACCTGAATCAATGAAACTCTTTTTACACAGTTTACACCGGAAAGGTTTTTCTCCAGTGTGGACACGCTGGTGTATCACGAGATGAAGTGTACGAGTGAAACTCTTGTTACACTGTTTACACCGGAAAGGCTTTTCTTCAGTGTGCACACCTCCACTTGTCTCTCCACCACCACCATCATCACTGTCTTCAGTGATCACTCCACCATCATCACTGTCTTCAGTGACTTCAGTGTCGGATTCAATTTTAACTTCAACTCCAGAGCAGTGTGAAGAGATGTCTTCAACGTCACTGGCTAGGAGCAGAGAAATAAGATGTTAGTCAACACTGGACTTCTAAAATTTAAATACAATTTTCTATCTTCCATGTACAAAGCTTTTACCTACCAAGACTCTACTAAATAAGCACATTATTATTATTATTATTATACTATTATTATTATTATTATATTATTATTATACTCAAAACCAGGCTTCAAAGTTTTAGCAAGATTCATGAGATATGCCTGTTCAAAGTTTGCATTTTCAATTCAGCGCTATAGCGCCACCCTTTGGCCAAAGGTCGTGGACTCGTAGGCTTGGCGTCCTCACCGGTTGGCATAGCCCTCTACCATATTGCCAAGTCTCGCGAAAACCGTGCTGAAAAGTGCTGTAGGCTATAATGGTTTATACAGCACTGGTGTAGGGTCCATTGGGCCACGCGGGCCTACTTTGTCAGCCCGTGTGCATGCAAATTTCTGTTTAGTATAGCAAACCACAAGATGCAAGCCGCCTTTGTTTTAAATGGTCCCCCAAGCCGTTCACACTTCACACCTATCTAATTTGCCCAGTCAATCATTTGATCCACGCTACGCACCTGTTATACAGTAATTTATAGTGAATCACACCAGAATTATTTGCAATACATACTGTAGGACTGCAGGGTCTGACATACTTTATGTATTTTCCTACAAGTACTTCTCTAATCTACTTTCCCATCCAAACACCTCCTTGGCCTGTCTAGGGGGTACCGTTGCCAGTGGTGCAGCGTATACATTTCTCTCACAATATACTTCTCAAATCATTTGCATGTGTTGTAACATGGAATGGAATTGAACACTTTAGACAGATATCGGGTATACCCATAGGCATACATGGTTGCATCAGGTTTTCCAGAGCCACAGATCCGACCGCTATGCCCATAAATGGTGATATGCATATATGTGACCGACTACTAGTAATACAAAGATGCTTATTATGCATATGGGATAAGGCGCCATGCGAGGTAGGGCCATGAGTCTGCAGTGCTGGAAATGAAATAATCTCAGATCTTACAGATCGCTACAAGCTAACAGCACATTATATTTAATCGCATGTCAATTTGTTGTTTTTATTGTTTTGCATGTGATTCCATACAAGTTTGTGTGAAATGTATCCTCCTCGCACTCCACTACTTGATTAACACAAAAGTAGCAAATGGTCATGAAACTTCTTACAATGGTTACAGTGGAAAGGTTTACCTCTAGTGTCGATACGCTGGTGTGTGCTCAGGGGACCTGACTCACTGAAACTCTTGTCACGCTGTTCGTCATCACCGTCTTCACTGGTCTTCTCCCAATCATCACTGTCTTCAGTGACTTCAGTGTCAGATTCAAGTTTAACTTCAACTTCAGAGCAGTGAGAGAGAGAGTCTTCTTCTTCATCACTGTCATTTTCTTCTTCACTTTTCACTGCTAGTAATGTCAACATTGACCCATCAGGGTGCTCTGGTCTTTGAAGTATCTCCTCCTGTTCATCTTTAATGTGTGGAGGCTCTGGTTCCTCCTGGAGCAGACTGGAGCTCCTCTCCTTTTTAATAAAATCCTCCTCTTTACACACAACCATGTGCAGGATGTCTAGGAGCAGAACAATTACAACAGTTAATACTAGATTCCTAAAATGCAAAAATATTCTTTCACTTAATCTCGTCACAAAATGGAACAATTATAGCCTGCTATAGAGGCTATAGCTAAAGGAAACCACTCACAGTATATTCTTTATATATTTTTGAGGGGTGCTAGCCCAACTTTGAGTGTTTGTGTAAACACAAACGTAAACCACAAACATTATAGACAAAAGTGTGTAAACACAAACATTGAAGACAAAAGTGAGGACGCAAATTGTGATTGGCCAGAATGAGATGATGCATGATGATAAGAGCGCCCCTCACTTCACATGGGTGTGATTTTTATTTATACATTGTATTTTTGAGGGGCGCTAGCCCCTCCTATGTCCAGCTTTTAGTGTGTGTCCTAATGTTTTGTTCTACACAAACATTCAATTCCCATTGACAATGAATGGACAATTTTATGTCATAGTGTAAACACAAACATTGCGTAACACAAACATTGATATATGAGGCTTTCAACTCTCAACTGTAAGTAAGAAGTCGGCAACGATAAGCCTCATTTGAGGCTTTATTTTTTTTATAATTTTTATCCCACGATTTTGTAACCCATTTTTCACCCCTGTGTCAATTATCTAATGTGATCCTGGGCTCTACACACCCTCCACCAACCTAGTCCCCATATATGGGGGACATGGGGAGAGCAACGGGCTTGAACTCATGCTTCCTTCATGCCTGAGTGTCCAAGTTGCTCCTTTACACCTGACAGGGGGGAGTTTCCCTGGTTGGACGTAGCACGTGGAAGGAACATGTTATTCCAACCAGTTCTTTTCCCCTCCATCAGGCGCCCCGGCTGGCCAGGAGGAGGCAGTTTAGAGACCAGGATTACGGCATGTTTTTTGTGAGGGTACCTACCCTAGGGGACACGGGGAGAACATGCAAAATCCACACAGAAAGGCCCTTTCGCCAACCCCGCCTCGGGTATGGGCACTGATGACGCGGAGGAGGAAACACGCCGCCAGCACCCACAGCGCCCGAGCGGGAATCGAACCCAGGACCTGTGAGGCGACAGCACTACCAACTGTGCCACCGTGCCCCCCCTTTTGAGGCTTTATTTGAAGCTCATTTTTGAGGCTTTATGAAAGCAGTGACGCACAATTAATTATAATAAAACAGTGAAACACCCGACCGTATAACGGTAACATCAACACTTAAACAGCACCTGACACAGGCATTACCTGTCCATCAAATTAAAAACAATAAACCAAAGCAGCACAGCACACGCTGTCAATTGTAAACGAACAGCATTTTGCTTCTCTTGCCGTAAAATTGAACTGAAATAAACTCCATGCCATCATTTATTCGAGGCTTCATGAAAGCACTGAGTTATAAAACACCATCCACCCTACCGTAACATGAACTCTTAAATAGCGCGTAATGAACTCTTAAATAGCGCCAGACACAGGTGTTCACTACAGCTGCCAACTTGGGATAACATTGTGTGTTTTCTTTCCACCCCGACAGTGGTCCGAAAGGCGCTTTGGATTTGTCTCTTAAAAAGTCATTCAGTTCACTCCCTGCAGACGGCCTCTCGTCCTGATCTGAGTCTCCCTGGGATCCATCTTCATCATCGTCGTCCATTGAGAGGAGGAGGTGTCGTTCTCTCTCTCGGTCCGTTTTAGCCCCCTTTGCCGATGAAGCCGTGTCGCTGGACTCGCTGTCGGTGTCCATACAATTATTGTGTTTTTTATCACGAAAAACGAAAATAATGATAATCGTCCCATCCCTAAAATAAAAGAGATTTGACGAGTCAAAGGAAAGTAAGTGTTTGACTTCTAGTTGGTGGAATGTGAAATAAGGTCACAGTTCACAGGGCTAACCTCACAAATTGCTGTACCGATCAGCACCATAATTCCTCGTGCACGGAATTGTTTTTCCCTGATTATAAAGTGCAGACTGTAATCTGTGAAATGCTGTGTCATGCATTACATTACATTACATTACAGTCATTTAGCAGACGCTTTTATCCAAAGCGACTTACAATAAGTGTATTCAACATAGGTAGGGAACAAAAACTACTAATCACCAGAAGTCTTTAGTGCATTTTCTGCAAAAACAAGCAACCAAGAGTATACCTAGCGCTAAGGTAAAAGTGCAATATATCAGCTACCTATTTCCTTAAACAGATGAGACAAAATAGCTAAATCAAATGAGCATGAGCTAAAACAATTAAGTGTATCGACTAAACAAGATCCAATAAACAATACAACAATAGAAAACAAGCGTTCGTACAACTAGTTAACAACAAGTAGGTCAGGCAGAGAGGAAGGGTAGTGTTTCCTGAAGAGGTATGATTCGTGTACCATTAGTACACGAATCATCTATACTTCTGTGTTATTATTGTAACAGCTCTACAACTGAACAGAAAATAATATGAAAGAAAGGGAGAGCACATGAAACGTACTGAGGTGTGGGTGATCTTCAGGTTCCTGTTTAATAGAGAGAGCCCTGGCTGAGTCTGGAGAGTTCATCTTCACCTGCGGTTTGGACTACACACACTGGTCTGAAATGAAGGAATGGAATGAGGACTTTAAAAGGGATCACTGTCAAATAAGACTTATATGACTTAAAACATTATACTTGCGCTCTATAACTAAAGTTAGAAATAAAATAAAAACCAAGATCAGTATAACCAGTTTAAACCACACGTCCCAAACTCTTCTCCCTTCTGGCCCCAAAACTGTGGAATGCACTTCCCGTTGCAATCAGAACTGCAGCATCACTCCCGATCTTCCGCCGTAGTCTGAAAACCCACCTTTTCAGACTCCATCATGGCCCATAGCACTTACCCTACCCCCCTTAGACAGCACTTCTTAGACTTATATAGCATTTGAAACAGACTTATAGCATGTCATGTAGACAGCACAATAAGTGCATTGTATGTAGTCATAGCACTTCATAGTATATATGTACAGCATAGTATAGCATATATGTATAGTTTATATGTATAGTGTCATTATATAGATATGTTCTAGTTATAGTTTATATGTATAGTGTCATTATATAGATATGTTCTAGTCACGTTCTTAGCTTACGCATGTTTCGCGATAAATGCATTTTACATATGTGATGTATTCCCATGCTTTTTGTTCTTGCTTAATGTAAGTCGCTCTGGATTAAGAGCGTCTGCTAAATGCCTAAATTGTAAATTGTAAATTGTAAACCTATTATGTAAAGGTGACCTGAAAATAGCATATCTACAAGGTATTGGATAATGATGCATTGCGATGAGACACATTGTGAGCTAGATCAGGTTTTTAACTGGAAGAAATGGGATGAACAACATGGTGTGGTGCATTTGCCCATATATATAAATTGTCATGTTTCCTCCGGACTGGTACTTGTCTTCAGTTCTGATGCTTCTTGTCAGAGATAGGCCTACTTCTCTCAGAATGTAGCGTACTGAAGTCATAATTTGTCATGCATGTTTGTCCTTCAATAAATTCTAGTTAAACGCAAGGACAATGCCTGGTCTCTCTCCCTTAATTTTCGGCCCGAGGGGTATAATTAGTAATTGCTCCCACTGGATGACACCTGCGAGACAACACGGCACTGCTGGTCTCGGACAGGGACAAACTGCAGGTTGAAAATGCCCTCAGCTCTGAACTCGGTAGAATCTGCACCTGGCTCGCTGATAACAAACTATCTTTACACCTGGGAAAAACTGAATCCATTCTCTTTGGATCTAATAGTAATCTCAGCAAGGCAAATGGCTTCTTGGCTTCTTGGGTGACAATGTTATCACACGTAAAGATGAAATTACCTACCTAGGTTCCATCCTGGAGGCTAATCTTTCCGGTGATAAAATGGCCACCAACGTAATCAAAAAAGTCAACCAAAGAACAAGATTCCTTTACAGGATCTCCTCACTGGTCGACAAAAACACCTTGAAGACCTTAACAGGAGCCCTTGTACAAGGCTTCTTTGACTATGCATGCACCTCCTGGTACCACAGCACCTCAAAGGCCCTTAAAACTAGGCTCCAGACCTCCCAAAACAAACTGGTCAGGCTCCTACTTGGCCTCACCCCCCGAACCCACCTCACCCCTGCCCACTTTGACAGACTGGCATGGCTTAGGGTCGGCGACAGAGTACAGCATCCTGCAATGGGTCTGGTCCACAAGATTCGATACTCCACCAAGATACCCATGTACCTGTGTAGATACTTCCTTAACGTTAACGAAGTCCACACCCACAACACCAGAGGGAGTGCAACGAACCATGTTCAACCCAGATTCGGCACAAACAAGGGACTACATTATTTTCGCTCCTATGCCACCAAAATGTGGAACGCCCTACCAACAGTCATTAAGACATGCAAATCCCTTGACTCCTTCAAAACCGCTCTCAAAGGGCACCTACGGATGGCTGCAATTCGAAACTGGCCCCCGTAAAATCTGAATCCCCCCCCACCGACCCCCCCCCCCTTTTCCCCTCACTGTATATGTTTCTTTTCCCTTTTTACCTCCATTATGATGAATTCCTGTACTGTTCTTTGTCTATATAGAAGTGTCTATTTGTAAGTCTCTAAATGTTTTGATGAATTGAACATGGTGGACCCTGTTGTAAACAAGTGTAATGCTTAAAGGTCCGCTGACATTCCTAGAATTCCTATTGCTGGTATTGTACATCACGTGGTCTGACTGAAAACAGTTTGAAACCCTTGAAACCACGCGCGACGCGCTACGGCGCTAGCAACAAGTGGCTACTAGGTCAGGCTAGCGTTTTTGACGGTACATTTAGCGTCATATTGGCTATAAATGTAATTGGAAAAAAATATTTTTTCGCTCGAATCTCTTAGTTAGAATGCAACTGAGGTTGGCGTGGGGTTTTTTAGGGGAACTGCAGCACAATCGCAAATTTCGGGCTCGAGTCCCACGTTCCCCCGGTCACCAACACCCCTGTCTGCCCGCTCTGAGACCCGCAGCCCTGCAGCGTGACTACGGACTATCTGCTGTTGCCTCTGCCCGCTCTGACAGCGCTCATCGCCGCAGCGCCTGTCTAATGTACCGCTGTTCTCTTCCCTTCCTTTCGTCCCCTCTCAGCCACAGGACGAAATGTATACCCTCTGCAATACCGTCCTTAGTTACCACAACATTGTTCAAGTGAACTTGTGTGTTTGTTTATTCATTGTAAATAATAATCAATATCGCTATGACGAATAATATCGCCCTGGTTGTCCGAGCCGCTCCGCGGGGTTGAGGCAGCATTGCCCCGGGCCCGGAGAGGCTGCTTAGCCTCTGATCCCCGCAGTGAGAGCTAGTCATGCAGGCATACTATAACACACACCCACACACACTCTCTCTTTCTCTCTCTCTCTCTCTCTCTCTCTCTCTCACACACACACACACACACACACACACACACACACACACACACACACTCTCTCTTTCTCTCTCTCTCTCTCACACACACACACACACACACACACACACACACACACACACACACACACACACACACACACACACACTCTCTCTCTCTCTCTCTCTCTCTCTCTCTCTCTCTCTCTCTCTCTCTCTCTCTCTCTCTCTCTCTCTCTCTCTCACACACACACACACACACACACACACACACACACACACACACACACACACACACACACACACACACACTCTCTCTCTCTCTCTCTTCAAATGCCGTAGTTACCACAACATTGTGAACTGTGTGTTTGTTTATTCATTGTAATAGTCAATATCGCTATAATGAATTCACACACAGCTCCGCCTCCAGCGACCAATCGGCAATCGCACTCTTGGCCAGCTCCACCCTCAGCCCAGAGAAAGCAGGAAATTCAAAATAAAGTCAAAATGGATCCACAGGACGAAATCTTGGAGAGTTTTTTTGAGGAGTTTTCACCTCCTCCATCACCCCCGCCCGCAGAAAACAGCGATGAATACGAGGAAGAGGAAGGGTCAGACGAGCAGGATGTGGAGGAAGAAGAAGAACAAGAACATGAATTTCATGATGTCCGCGGAGTCAGGCCATACATGTTCGAGCCTCTGCTACCTCCTGCTAACGAGTCCGACGGTGAGGAGGGACGTGCAGCAGCAGCAGCAGCAGCAGAACCTCCACACCCACGAGAGCATCTCGATGTGTCTATCTGGTAACGTTCCTTTTATAATCAATTATTTATTGCCTATGCAAAGTATGCATGATGAGTTTGTATCTTAGTGCAATAACCCATGTGTATTATTGTATGGTATAACCAGAGAAGTGCCAAACGGCAGAACTGGGATATCAGCTTACACTGTGACATGTATGATAATTCTTACTTTCTGACCTGATCAGGCACGTGCAGAGAGGGGGTTAGGGGGGCTGGAGCCCCTGCCCTTTTGCCTCAAAGTGCCCTTTTTTATGTGGGGGTCAATAAGGGCTTGTGGGGGGGGGGGGGCAATAAGGGCTTGTGGGGGGGGGGGGGGGGGGGGGGGGGGGCAATAAGGGCTTGTGTGGGGGCCAATAAGGGCTTGTGTGGGGGGCCAATAAGTGCCATTGGCCCTTCAAAATGAACATTTGACAAGTAATGATAATTGTCTCCACCAGGCCGAAGGCATGGGGAGAGAGTATGTTTTGCACTCCGTCCGTCCGTCCGTGTGTCCGTCCGTCCGTCCGTGTGTCCGTCCGTCCATCTGTGAACAGCTAATCTCTGGCACCGTTGGCTTGATCGCAGCCATACTCTGCAGTGCTGCACACACACTCCCTGAATGCCAGAGCTGAACCTCTGCCCCAAAGTTTTCACATTGGCCTGTCATAGCGCCACCAGGAGGCCGCTTTGTGTAAAACAAATGTTTTGACAGTACACCTACAGATTTTGTCCAAACATTACGCAAATTGGTACACAGTCTCTCTAGAGCCATTCAACGAAACGGGTCTTTCAGATTTTTCAGACTCCATCCTGATTGGCTAAGATTGGCTTCCAAAGTTCGCAGGAGTGCTCCGTTTCAAACAAAATGCTGCAAATCATGAACACATGGTGTGATTTCCGTGAAATTTGGCACGCACATTCCCACTAGGTCGAGGAAGAAATGCCACTTGAATATTTTCAACTCAGCCTCATGGTGGCGCTATAACTGGCCGATTTGTGTTTTTACCTATAACTGCACCGATCTGTGTAAAACCATGTATGCACACTCCCTAGAGGCCAAGGAAAAACCTTTGCCTGGAATTTTTCACATCTGCTCTTTATAGCGCCACCAGGAGGCCGACATATGTAAAACACATTTTCTAATATTACTCCTTCAGATTTTATCCAAATTTCACGCAAATCGGTACACATGCTCTCCATAGTCATGTGATCATGTGATTTGTTTGATTTCTCATAATTATCCATCCTGCTTGGCTACGATTGGCTTCTAAAGTTTTCAGGAGTAGCCCGTTTTGTACAAATTGCCACAACTCCGCAACGCAGCGTCCGATTGCGGTGAAACTGTGCATGCCTATTCCCACTACTAGGCTGAGGAAGAAATGCCACTTGACAGTTTTCAAATCAGCCTCATGGTGGCGCTACAACAGGCCAAGTCGCGTCACACACACACACACACACACACACACACACAAACAAATAAACATGTTTATATTACTCCTAAACATTTTGCCAAACATCACACACAATCCTATCCTCCTGGTGGAGACCTGTGCCCAGAAGGGCACTTTTTCTAGTTCCACTATCATAATTAATTGTCTCCACCAGGCCGAAGGCATGGGGAGAGAGTATGTTTTGCACTCTGTCCGCCCGTCCGTGTGTCCGTCCGTCCGTCTGTGAACAGCTAATCTCCGGCACCGTTGGCTTGATCGCAGCCATACTCTGCACACACACTCTCTGAATGCCACAGTTGAACCTCTGCCCTAAGGTATTCACATTGGCCTCTTATAGCGCCACCAGGAGGCCGTTTTGTGCAAAAAAGATTTTTGGACAGTACACCTACAGATCTTGTCCAAACATCACGCAAATTGGTACACAGTCTCTCTAGAGCCATTCAACAAAACGGGTTCTTCAGATTTTTCAGACTCCATCCTGATTGACTAATATTGGCTTCCAAAGTTCGCAGGAGTGCTCAGTTTCAAACAAAATAACGCAAATCATGAACACAACGTGTGACTTCCATGAAATTGTGCACGCACATTCCCACTAGGCCGAGGAACAAATTCCACTGGAACATTTTCAACTCGGCCTCATGGTGGCGCTATAACTGGCAGATTAGGGGTTTTACCTCTAACTGCACGGATCTGCGTAAAACTTTATATGCACACTCCCTAGAGGCCAAGGACAAACCTTTGCCTGGAATTTTTCACATCTGCTCTTTATAGAGCAGAGCTCTTTATAGCGCCACCAGGAGGCCGACATATGTAAAACACGTTTTCGAATATTACATATTTTATCCAAATGTCACGCAAATCGGTACACATGCTCTCCATAGTTATGTGATTTGTTTGATGTTTGATTTCTCATAATCCATCCTGATTGGCTACGATTGGCTTCTAAAGTTTTCAGGAGTAGCCCGCTTTGTACTCGTTTTGTACAAATCACCACAACTCCTCAACGCAGCGTCCGATTGCGGTGAAACTACATGCATATTCCCACTAGGCTGAGGAAGATATGCCACTTGACAGTTTTCTAATCGGCGTCATGGTGGCGCTACAACAGGCCAGGTTGCGACACACACACACACACACACACACTTTATATGTGTTTATATTTCTCCTAAACAATTTGCCAAACATCACACACACCCCTGTCCTCCTGGTGGAGACCTGTGCCCAGAAGGGCACTTTTTCTAGTTATACTTTTAATGTGCTGGCTGCCATCAGTCAGTTTTAGTTTCAGACTAATGAGAAAGTATTGCTTATTTTACTGTCCAATGACATGAAATGGCACAAGGGACAGACCACACAAAAAGACCACCCCCAAAAATCGACACGCGCCCACACCTTTTTTGGGGTTTGAGCCCCTGCCCCCTCAGTGCTCTCTGCACGGCCCTGGACCTGATTGTTATACTCTTTAGTCGTGAAGTTATTTGCACTTTTCGTTTACACAAATCAGTGCAAGCCCTCACATTATTGTTTATGTGCTTATCATTCAGGTGTACCTGTGGTCACTGCCAGAACATGGATGCTGCAATAGACAGGGTCTGCTGTAAAGACCATGACAGGGTTAGTACTGTTACATCAAGATGACATGTACATATACATATCCTTCTACCCTAATGGAAAGGGGGTACACAAGCACATGGCCGTTACAGCACAGGACTACAGTACAGTACAGTACAGTACAGTACAGTACAGTACAGTACAGTACAGTACAGTACAGTACAGTACAGTACAGTACAGAGGAGTGCAGTACAGAGGACTACAGCACAGTACAGAGGTCTACAGCACAGTACAGTACAGAGGACTACAGCACAGTACAGTACAGAGGAGTGCAGTACAGAGGCCTACAGCACAGCACAGTACAGTACAGTACAGAGGAGTACAGTACAGAGAAGCATGGTACAGTACAGTACAGTACAGAGGAGTACAGTACAGAGAAGCATGGTACAGTACAGTACAGTACAGTACAGTACAGTACAGAGGACTACAGCACAGTACAGAGGACTACAGCACAGTACAGTACAGAGGACTACAGCACAGTACAGTACAGAGGAGTGCAGTACAGAGGCCTACAGCACAGCACAGTACAGTACAGTACAGAGGAGTACAGTACAGAGAAGCATGGTACAGTACAGTACAGAGGAGTACAGTACAGAGAAGCATGGTACAGTACAGTACAGTACAGTACAGTACAGTACAGTACAGTACAGTACAGTACAGCACAGTACAGTACAGTGGAGAACAGTATAGTACAATACAGTGGAGAACAGTACAATACAGTACAGTACAGCCCAGCAGAGTACAGTACAGTACAGAGGAGTACAGTACAGAGAAGCATGGTACAGTACAGTACAGTACAGCACAGTACAGTACAGTGGAGAACAGTATAGTACAATACAGTGGAGAACAGTACAATACAGTACAGTACAGCCCAGCAGAGTACAGTACAGTACAGAGGAGTACAGTACAGAGAAGCATGGTACAGTACAGTACAGTACAGTACAGTACAGTACAGTACAGTACAGAGGAGTGCAGTACAGAGGACTACAGCACAGTACAGAGGACTACAGCACAGTACAGTACAGAGGACTACAGCACAGTACAGTACAGAGGAGTGCAGTACAGAGGCCTACAGCACAGCACAGTACAGTACAGTACAGAGGAGTACAGTACAGAGAAGCATGGTACAGTACAGTACAGAGGAGTACAGTACAGAGAAGCATGGTACAGTACAGTACAGTACAGTACAGTACAGTACAGTACAGTACAGTACAGTACAGTACAGCACAGTACAGTACAGTGGAGAACAGTATAGTACAATACAGTGGAGAACAGTACAATACAGTACAGTACAGCCCAGCAGAGTACAGTACAGTACAGAGGAGTACAGTACAGAGAAGCATGGTACAGTACAGTACAGTACAGTACAGTACAGTACAGTACAGTACAGTACAGTACAGTACAGTACAGTGGAGAACAGTATAGTACAATACAGTGGAGAACAGTACAATACAGTACAGTACAGCCCAGCAGAGTACAGTACAGGACAACACAGGAGTACAGTACAGAGGAGTGCAGTACAGTAGAGAGGAGTGCAGTACAGAGGAGTACAGTACAGCACAGAAGAGTACAGTACAGGGAAGTACAGTACAGCACAGGGAAGTACAGTACAGAGAACAGTACAGTGCAATACTAAGGTATGTATTTACATAATGTGTATACTAATGTATGTATGTACATAATGTGTATACATTATGTTACAATTCACTATTTAGACATGTGTCTCTAACAAACATACATACATACATACATACATACATACAATTAGGGATACATACAATTAGGGATACATATACATACATACATACTAAGGTATGCCATCTGGTGGCTAAGGAACCAAACACATTCTCAGAAGTTGAAGCCGTTTTAAAGGACCCACTTTTAGGCCAGTGCAACAGAGCATGCTCTTGCCTTTTTTTAAACCTTACCCATTTTAACCAAATACATACAATTAGGGAGTCTTGCTCAAGGACACTTCGACACTAACTCTGGGGGAGCCCGGGTTCAAACTGGCAACCTTGCAGTTACCATCCGGTCACTCTACCCCTGAGCCACCGCCACCCCTTACAGAACAATGTAAATTGGATATGTGTATGTGCATGTGCTGAACATTCTGCATTGTTGCATATTGTTTATTTTGCTCTGTTCTGCAGGTTATGGACAAATGCGCTGAAGCAGAGCCTGATGTGCCTGAGTGCATAACATTACACCCTGGATTTGCGGCGTGTTGCTTATCTCCATGGGTTCAACAAATGACTTATAGGTACGGTGGAGTCACATGGTACATCTGTGGAACAGAATACTGGGGTTGAACTGTAGTAGAACTCAGAATTACCCAGGGGGCAAACCACCCTTTTTTTTTTAGGAAACCTGCATTTGCCATAACATACAAAGTTGTCCTCCAGAAATAATATCTATGACCCAGTAGGATCACAACCTATATGGACAACCCGGTCAATTTTTGGGCAAAAGGTCCAATATGGCCACCACAATATTAGCCCCCATTAGTTATAATGGGGGGTGAATAGGGCAACATTTTAAACTGAGGGATATTTCCACGAAACATCACAGGTTGATCAATGATATGAATACGATTTTTTTTTGTATTGAAATGTTCCATGAAATCCAATATGGCCACCACAATATGGCTGCCACAATATTAGCACCCAGAAAATAGGTTTGGCTCTAACTTCTGAATCAGATGAGCTAGAAATGCAAACTTGGTGTATATTTCATGGTTTCTGACCATGAGAGACTCAATGGAATAACTATTTTTATTATTGGGTGTGTCTGGACCCTTGTTGTGCATATTTACAAGATGGTGGCTACCCAAAATAGTGCTTTACGATGATTTCTACCATGATTGTTGACTGTTTTGGCAAACACAAGCAATATTAATCCAATGCATTTTGTTTTTTATTGTCCATTCTACAACTCTATTAGGGAGAGACTTTTTAATAAGATAGATCCAAATCATGAATTTATATGGTACTTCGAGAAACTGAATTTTCAAAAGTACACCTTTTCATTTGCCTCATTCCTTGAAAAGGCCTGGTCAATGAGGAGGAGGGACATTTACATGTAAAATGGCCTTGTTTGTTTTCATTTTTTGTTCAAATACTGTACAAATATGTATTCATGTATTTACTAATGCATTTCGGAATATGAACAGGAAGGACTGTAATGTCAGTTGTTTTCAATGTACCTTCATATAATCCCATATGGGATGGGCCAAAGTGGCATGACACGAAAATAAATATTTCATTCATTCATTCATACAGTGTTATGCATCAACGGTTCGGCGAGGGGTTCCAAGGTGAAGAGGAGTTCTCAGAGGACGAGTGAGTATACTATAAATAAATAATTGTATTTCTGTAGCCATTGTTCTAGCCAATTTCCTCTCGGAATCAGTGCTTGTCAAACCATTTCACTTTTATGATGTAATCAAAATGCAATGTCCTTTCCTTTCCATGTGCAAGAGTATTTGTAGTAATTCATTTTCGCATTCATGTCATTGATTCTTTTTAGGCGTTACCGGTACACAGCATACCGCTCATTTGTGAGGTGGTGTTGGGGGTACCTGGGACAAGGGAACCGGAGGGTCGTCCCATCCTGTGCCGTCACCCAAATTCGGGCCGCTTATCCTTCGCCTGCCGGGCAATACACAGGATTCAGGCTGCCTCCACTCCACACACACCACCACAACAGACATCCTCCCCACACGCACACACGTTTGTTGTCACTGCTGTTTTTTTTGCCCATTATTTTTTATTTATATGCTTTACTGAAATAAAGCTTGTTCAAATGTAACACATTACATGTTCCTGGTTGGGTTTTGTAATCTAAAACGCAAGAGGTATTGAAGTAAAAATAGTAGTAATCAATAGTCAGTGTTGCAGCAGCCCGAATTGAAACGGACATACATTTATTGGCATGAGAAAACATACCTTTTCTTTGCCAAAGCAAGTGTCAAAAATATACAGTACAAACACAGTTGAAAATGGGGAAGTATATACAGTTGGACAGGGTAGAGCATTGAATAAATAAGTTATGTCACGTTGAATCGTTATATACATGTTATGTACAGTACATGGCAAAAAATAAATTGAACAAACTAATCTTTGACAGTTCTGGGCCAATATATTTTGCCTCAATTGATAGTACACGAAAAAATAAAGCCTCAAATGTAACCCATTCAGGACAGGAACCCCTTTTGGCATTATGTTATACTTCAGCTATTTAAAAATAGCAGATCTACAAGCTCATAGCGAGGCACTCGGTGCTGCGCTATGAGCTTGTAGATCTATTTTTGAAAATTTGGTGCAAATCTTTGAATGTATACCGTTTCCCAGCGAGCGTTTTAAAATGCTTCTGGGGAGATGCCTAGAACACCATTTTCAAATGGGGGGGGGGGGGGGGGGCAAATACAGATACATCTGGGGGTCCTTGACACGAGAAAGGTTGAGTACCACTAACCACTGACAGAAACAGGTTTTTCAGAAAACTTAGAATCTGCCTCGGGTCTAAATGGGTATGTGTAATAGTCTTGTTTCACAATCAAAATAATATTGAGACATCTCAAAAACATGAAATGTATGTACAGGTTGAAGTAGAACTAAAGACACTAGGCGAAAATTGCATGGATCAATATGAAAAAACATATTAATACACCCCCCCCCCAAAAAAATGATAGAAAATGTTTTTCCAATTAAATCTAGGAAAATATATGTTCCGGAAAGGCGTCATTTTCAAGATGGCGTCCAATATGGCTGCCAGGAGCTTAAAATGGCTATAACTAATACTAATTCATCATTATTTGGGGCTAAAGGAATGTGGCTAAATCAGTGAAAGTGATCAGTTAATTATAGGGATGTGTCTTTGAGACATTTTGGCTGATATCGATATCCGATATAATTAATTGCTAATCTCATGTGCTAAAGGTCAAGTCAATGTCGATCTCATAAGCAGGTGTGTCCAAGCATGCAGCAGATACAGTATGGTCACTGGTTGACATGCACAGTATTCACCTTACCATTGATATGCAGCTGTTTGTTGTTGTAACCTACAGCAGGGGTATTCAACTAGATTGAACTGTAGAAGGATGGTGTGTGGGCTGGTGTGGGGGGACGCACAGCGTGCACGCTTTACTGAAAATGTGGGGGTTCTCAAAATACATTTTGTGCTCAAACACAAAGATGTATACATTTGTGCACAGTAATGAGCAGGATAATATGTCTATACAGCTATATGCTAGCTAAGATATATGTAGACCTATTTGACAGTGCATACATATAATTGCCTTCAATGAGCAACACACACACACCCTCTGCCCCACCCACCCCCTCTGCAGTACTCTAGTCTAAAGTGACTGTCTCATTTGAGTAATTTCTCTCCAAAATCCCTTGAATATGATGGAATATGATTCAGGATTACTGTCATTATGGTAATCTCACACTTCATATTGCACACACCATACCTGTAACTTTCATTAGCAAGGAAGAAAGGGAAAAAAACACCTTCAGTGTTGATGATGGATAATGCATTTGGTCATGATGAGGCAGGCAGGCATCATGTCCCTGACGCATGCTCCGTGAATAAACTGACGTGCTTGCCTTGTTGGTGTATTGAGGTGTATCGGGTGGACCTACAGTATACAGTACAGAGCATTAGAATGGGACAGTCCTGTGCAACCTCATATCCATGTGCAAAGGCAAGATCAGAGCACAAAATACTGGCAGGGAACTCCCCAGACTACCCTGATGTGCTGGGTGAGTTGGGTGTCACAATGTAACAATCTGTTGCTCCTGTTGTACCACGACAGTTGTACTCATATACAAGTGGAATGTGGCAGACCGCCAAGCTCAATTTGAAAGTGCGGGTGATTTCACACAATTTGGATGGGAGATCCACATTTTGCTAAGGGTGACCTGACACCTGATGAGATGTTCAAGCTACAAATGAGAAGTGATGTTGATAATAAAGAGGATATACTTTTGACGATGAGGTAGACCAGGATTTGGGTAAGATATTGCTGCCAATCAGGAGGGCTAGGGGGATGTGGTGGGTTGATTTTATGATCCTGATTATGAGTTGAAGCTTACATATATTGAATGTAGTTGCAAAAGATAAATATTATCATATTTTCTTATGCTATTATTACAAATACCAGTTCTTGTGATGTTATTGACAGTTATTTTTTATAATTGAAGTTGTTATAGAAATAGTTGTTTCTATTTAATGACTGGAGACCGGTCGCTCTGACACCGATTGTCAGTAAGTGTTTTGAGAGACACAGAAAGCTACCACAGATGCAATGATATCACATTTGTCCTAGCACTAGGGATGTATACCTTCCCAAAAATCACTGAGAATTATTCAGCCCTTTGGTACAGATGACCCCAGATTTGGGGTCCTGGCTCACGGACTAGGGGGGATATAGAAGTGCTTGAGTATACTAGCAAAATTTTATCTCAAAAAAATATTCTGAGCCTTGGGTCTGAGAGGCTAAATCTCATCAAAAGGCTATTTCTCATCAAAAGGTGGAGGTAGGTGAAAAGCAGCAGTACCCTTGTCACATGACAGAATCTGAAGGGCAGCTAGACAGCAAGGTGATATGGGTGCATGGACACATTTCACGAACTGTTTAGGGAGTGCTTGCATGGCCAGACTAATATCACTGCGTAGATAGTGGTGAGCAAAATGTAATTCAAACAGGGATTTGTTTTTCCTGTGGCAGATTTGTCTGTTTTCCAGGCTAGTGCAGAGAAGGGTGGACTGGAGGACTACATGATGGGAGAGTTGGTAATGACTGCATGTAATGCAGTTGGTAATGACTGCATAGCTGGGCATATCATGTTTTCAGTTTTTTCCAAAAATGATGTTTTAGCTAATTCAACATAAACAAGGCGGAACCAGGGCGGAACAAGGGAGAAAGAGCCTGCTGGTTAGTCAGTCAGAGACCAGTCAGAAGGCTGACAAAGGGTGATTTTTTTGGCCATGTACATACAGTATGTATAAATACACAACAGGCAAAAAAAGAAGAAGAAATTAACAAACCAATCTTTGACAGTTGGCCACACTGGGCCAATATATTTTTCCTCCAAAAACAATAAAGCCTCAAATGTAACCCATTCAGGACAGGAACCCCTTTTTGTTATTATTATTATTATTATATGATTATTATTATATATATTATATATATTATTATTACTTTATATATTATTATTATGTTATACTTCAGCTATTTAAAAATAGCAGAACTACAAGCTCATAGCGAGGCACTCGGTGCTGCGCTATGAGCTTGTAGATCTATTTGTGAAAATTTGGTGCAAATCTGAATGTATACAGTTTCCCAGCGAACATTTTAAACTCAAATCTTTGCTTCTGGGGAGATGCCTACAACAACATTTTCAAGTAGGGGGGTCAGTGGCCAAATATCTGGGGGTCCTTGACATGAAAAAGGTTGAGTACCACTAACCAGTGAGAAAATGTAATTCAAACTGAGGAATTTTTTTTCCCTTGGCAGATTTGTCTGGTTTCCAGGATAGTGCAGAGAAGGGTGGACTGGAGGACTACATGGTTGGTAACCAAATGGACCCTTATAGATGTTGATAGTGTGAATTTAGAGAAAATGTAGAAGAATTGTTATTTTCATCAACGTTTACCTGTTGTGGTACCACATCAGTACAGCGTGGAAATGTGGAAAATCTTATCCAATCCTAACAAAATATTATTTTAGTCTTAGGTCTGAGAGCCCCCCCCCTCCCCCCAACACAAGGGTTCAAGTGCTCATCAAGGGTTCAAATGATATAGGTAGAGGCTTATTGCTTTATATTCATAGATCATTAGAAGTTAAAGAAGTTACATTGGCAACAGAGTTTCAAGAGAATATTTTGGTGGAGATAAAATGTAGCAACAATGAGAATTTGATTGTGGGTTTAGTTTATAGGTCACCAACAGATAGGGGTACAGAGATCAAGGAATAATAATAAATAAAGATATAAATAAATGTAAATAAATATATAATATATAATAAATAATAATAATAAAGGAGAAAAACGCTCTTGCAAAAAAGGCCATGAAAAGTAAAGATCCAGAGATCCAATATATATAAATATTTATAAATAAATACATACAAAAATGTATAAAATACATACATAAATAAATACATACATAAATAAAGGACAACAATTAAAACATCAGTAGGAGTCAATCAAGACAATAAGAACTCCCCAGAGAAGGACTCGGATAAAGTAGAAATACCCATAGCTCTATACCCATAGACCCATAGCTATCATCCACATCTACAAGACTCATAGCTCTCACTTCAGTGATTATGAAATCACTTGAAAGAATACTGTTACATCTTGTTAGTATAACCAAAGAAAAATTCGACCCGTCAGTTTGCCTATAAAAAGGGTTGCGGTACAGAGGATGCGGTTGTGACACTGGTCCACTTAATTACAAAACACCTAGATAAGTCAAATAAGAATCATGCGAGAGTGCTATTCTTAGACTTTTCTTCAGCTTTCAATACAATACAGTCTGATATACTAGAGTCAAAAATGGTACAGTTGGAACTGAATCCATACTTAATTCACTGGTATGCTTCTTTTCTTACTAACAGAGTACAGAGGGTGAAAGTGAACACAACCCTCTCATCAGCATTAACTACCGATGTTGGTGCTCCCCAGGGGTGTGTGAGCTCAGCTGTACTTTTCACCCTTTATACTGACAGCTGTCGTATTGAGGAATGCCTGTCTGAATGTCGCACTGACACACCAGACCAATACATTCTAAAATACTCAGATGATTCCGTTTTATTTCTCTCCTAGATATTTCCAGTGATCCTGGACTGCACCAACACAGAGTAAATAAATAAGGTGGTTGAATGGAGTGATAACAACGCTCTCATCATTAACACAAAAAAGACAGAAGAGACTGTTTTTGGTACACCACCAGAGATACACAGATCCCCCATTACTATTCATGGTGAACCGATCAACCAGGTATGTTCGTACAAATACCTAGGAGTAGTAATAGACCATCTATTGTCATGGAACGATCAGATTGATTCAGTGTGTAAGAAAACAAAGCAAAGAATCTACTTCCTTCGCCGTCTAAGATCCTTCGGTGCTAGTAGACGGATTCTTCTTTTGTTTTTGTCTCCACCAGGCCGAAGGCATGGGGAGAGAGTATGTTTTGCACTCCGTCCGTGTGTGTGTGTGTCCGTCCTTCCGTCTGTCTGTGTACAGCTAATCTCCGGCACCGTTAACCCGGTCGATGCCAAACTTTGCACACACACTCCCTGGATGCCAACGATGAACCTCTGCCCCACATTTTCCAGAACGGCCTGTTATAGCGCCACCATGAGGCAGCTTTTCACATTTTTTACCTAAAACTGCACCGATCTGCGTGAAACGTTGCATGCACACTCCCTAGAAGCCAAGGGCAAATCTTTGACCTGCATTTTCCGCATCTGCCTTTTATAGCGCCACCAGGAGGCCGACTTTTGTACAACACATTTTTTGATATTACTCCTCCAGATTCTGTCCACAAATCGTTACACAGTATCTCTATGGTCATGTGCTCAAGTCGGATCTGTCCGATATTTCATATTCCATCCTAATTGGCTATAATTGGCTTTCACAGTTTGCAAGACTGCCCCGTTTTGAACAAAAGCCTCAAATCATGAACGCAGCATGCAATTTACGTGAAATCTTTCACACATTTTCTTACTAGGCTGAGGAACCCTTTTCCATTGGCCTGTTATAACGCCACCAACAGGTTGATTTTTGCAAAACACATTTTTGGAACAAAATGCCTCAAATCATCCAATTGCCATTAAAGGCGTATGAAGAAATGGCACCCTTTTCACATTGGCCTATTATAGTGCCACCAGGCACTCTGCATTTCCTCTACAAAATGAAGAAAATTGTTGCAAAAAACTAACAAACAAAAAAACATGTTTATATTACTCCTAAACATTTTGCCAAACATCTCACACAGTCCTATCCTCCTGGTGGAGACCTGTGCCCAGAAGGGCACTTTTTCTAGTTCACTTCTGTTATTATGAGTGTTCTTCAGTACTGTAGTACCACCTGGTATGGATGTTTGTCTGCAGCCCTAAAGTCACAAATGCTGCAACAACTGAACATTTGTTCAAAGATTGTTGGACAACAATGTGTTCTGCATACTTGGCTGCTGGTTCGCAAGACAAATTTTAGTGTTTAGTGACAATAAAGTACTATATCATATTATATCATCCAAAGATAACAAAATATTCTTTAGTCTCGGGTCTGAGAGGCTAAATCTCATCAAATGGTGGTCCATGGCTCAAATGCCGAAATAAATGGACCTCGAAGGGTTGAAAACCACTGGTCTAAAGAAAACCTGGAGACATGCAGTATGTGGACGCATGCACACGCGTGTATCCGCCTGTTACCAGCTAATCTCCGGCACCGGTAACGTGGTCGATGCCACATTTTGCACACACACTCCCTGGATGCCAAGATGAACCTCTGCCCCAAAATTTCCAGGACGGCCTGTTATAGCGCCACCAGGAGGCCGACTTTTGAAAAACACATTTTTGGATATTACTCCTCCAGATTCTGAATTGGCCCGTTACAGGTCTGGATTGGCTTTACAGGTCTGTAACTCTGAGAGTTTAACACATGTAACCAAATGGATCCTTACAGCTCTGTAACTCTGAGAATGTGACACATGGAACCAAATGGACCCTTACAGCTCTGTAAATACACATGAGTCTGAGAGGCTAAATGTCATCAAATGGTGGTCCTTGGCTCAAATGAGTCCGAGAGGCTAAATGCCATGAAATGGTGGTCCTTGGCTCAAATGAGTCCGAGAGGCTAAATGCCATGAAATGGTGGTCCGTGGCTCAAATGGGTCTGAGAGGCTAAATGTCATCAAATGGTGGTCCGTGGCTCAAATGAGTCCCAGATGCTAAATGTCATCAAATGGTGGTCCGTGGCTCAAATGAGTCCGAGAGGCTAAATGCCATGAAATGGTGGTCCGTGGCACAAATGGGTCTGAGAGGCTAAATGTCATCAAATGGTGGTCCGTGGCTCAAATGAGTCCGAGAGGCTAAATGCCATGAAATGGTGGTCCGTGGCTCAAATGGGTCTGAGAGGCTAAATGTCATCAAATGGTGGTCCGTGGCTCAAATGAGTCCGAGATGCTAAATGTCATCAAATGGTGGTCCGTGGCTCAAATGAGTCCGAGAGGCTAAATGCCATGAAATGGTGGTCCGTGGCACAAATGGGTCTGAGAGGCTAAATGTCATCAAATGGTGGTCCGTGGCTCAAATGAGTCCGAGAGGCTAAATGCCATGAAATGGTGCTCCGTGGCTCAAATGGGTCTGAGAGGCTGAATGTCATCAAATGCCACAACCTGACCTACCCTGGTGGAGACCTGTGCCTTTATCTAGTTGGGTATTGTGATCACGGTTCGGCCGCAAACCGAGACCATCTGGCCAGATCTTCATCTGAGCCGGGCCTCTCATATTCGCCACAAAGTGCTGGTGGGACATAAATGGCCTCAATTTTCTCCTGAAACGGACGTGGGTTGTCCACCACCACTTCCACCAAGAGCTGCTGTAAGGCGTCCACATAATCTAAGAGAGAACAAGACATGCAGACTCAAAACTTGCTTCACAAATTCAGGCATCAGATCGTCAGGCCAATGGGTTATGTGGAAACATATGAAGGTGTCATTTGTTTCGTATTCAAATATGCTGCCGAGCCAATCAATTAAAAGCTATGGGAATCTCAGTTATTGCAGTGCTCTTGACCAAGACAAATTCCCTGTTAGTCTACAGCATTCACCACCAGGGAAACAAAGCAGTTCTTCTTGGAATTGTTTTTTGTTTATATATGAAAATCAAATCAGTCAATCAATCCATATTGGAACGTACTGTATGTCGCCTTCCCCTTCACAAAGGCCCTGGAGTATTCGCCTTTCTTGTACTTCGGGAACCGCACTTTGGTTTTCAGCTTCCCATCTGGCCCCAGAAGTCGCTCACGGGCTGCGTTCTCATTATAATGTAGGCAGGCCAAAAGCAATCTAAAATATAAGGGGGGGGGGGGGCAATTAGTACTGTAGGCCTAAATTACATCCAGTACAAACATTATGGAACATTTTCAATTAAACAGGGTTCCCACACATTTTTACGAATTATTTTTCTTTTCCAAAGTATTTTAATCTGTTTTCCAGGCCTACAGAAATCATAATTGAATGCCACAGACGTAAAACAGTTTAAGTCTACACTATTGATCCATAATGTATAAATGATAGATAAGGGTTCAGGACAACGAGGCCTTTTCGTGGAGGGGTCAGAATGAAATTTTCGTCTGTGGTACTCAATTATAGTGCAATAATGAGGCTATTACACATGCTATCGAGTATCACATAACCCGATAACACGGTGTAACATGAGTAACGCGGTGCAACGTGTTGTGAGCTTGTGGAGCTTTCAAAACATTTCCAGGAAAGTCAGGGTAGAAAAAAAAAAGGTTTACAGCTTATACTAAGCTGCAAGCATTCTTACTAAATTCACCAACCTGCACAGCATTCCAATGAATGGATACACAACATTTTTGGGCGCGAATCTCAAAACGAGAGCATGGAAGGACTCTAGGGCGGAGGTCTGTTCGCGTGGACTGATCTTCGCCATGTCTTTCAGCAATGGTTTTTTCAGCATCAAATCACAGAACCTTTCACAGGCTTTGGTATCTGAAGATATAAACAACATGTAAACATCACCAGTTATCATAGTTGGAAAATCACAACTAAATTTGCATGACAAATACAACGTATGCACTTTCATTTATGTAATTTATATATGACTAATGTAATGTGTCTTACTAATCAGTCAATAGAATCACAGTTCTCAGATTTTAATAGACACACAAAATGGAAAGACATGAAGTGACTGACATGTGTTTCTGCTACTGATTCTGCGCAAGTTCACACAATATGAAGACTGCACTGCCCTCTACTGACCATTGGCAGCATCTGTTCTTAGCACTAGACTCAATAGTAGTACATTTCAAGTTTCAACCATAGCTTTTCATAGATTTTAGGCAATCCGATGTTCAAAATAAGAGTGGTTTATTTGTCAAATACTCATATCTACAGATACAAGCTGCAAAATGTCCCGCAAAGACTGTGCTAACACTACAAAGCCATATAAACTCAATGAAACCATAGATGTTATTTGACAGTTTAGTAGGACTGTAACTGCTAGATTGATATTTGTCATGAAAATGACACCACATGCCTCCCCCCCCCCCCCCCCCAAGTTAACCCAAGTTTTTACTTCTGCAACAAAGTATTATTAATAATATAACTCATATTTAGAATAAAGTAATGAAGAAGTACATTTGTAGGATTCCAGCATAAGCTGTAGACAATGTAAATTTCTCACTTGGTGTCAGCCATGCTCTGGGAGTAAGGAGGTCGTGGGCACAGTTGGGGTACAGTTCATTGCTGTGCTGGTGAACGTTCTGGACGTGGTTGGTGATCGAAGACCACTTAGCCACGGCTTCCTCCCCACTCTGTGACGTGGATGCGCTCCAGTACAAGTGGTTGACGGAACTTTTCCTCCACACTTTGACTTCCTCACAGCCACGCTCCTTCCCCAGTGCCTCCAATTTCTTTGACAGGCCTTTGAAGAGGATGAGAGAGAGGAAAGAAAAAAATATATATATATTTGCACAAGTAAATAAACAGTTTGTACATGCGAAGTAATAACAAGTTGACTAAAATTATGTCTTGTGAATTTAATTAATTACACTAATTTACTGTGATTGGCTCAATAAACTACCTTTGGCTACATGCCAGGCATCATAATAGTGCTTGATGTCTTTCTTCTGCTCCTTCATAAATTTCTGGACCTGCAGGTGACGGTCAGTGACA